>NC_045962.1:13588766-13774950 GCF_010909765.2 Amblyraja radiata | reverse complement strand
GTTAAGTGCGAGATAAAGTCCAGTAAAGTCCGATTAAAGATATTCTGAGTGTCTTCAGTGAGGTAGTTGGTAGCTTCTTCTTCTTCCTCTTCTTCTTGCGTATGGCGTGCACAGCCTAAAGTTGTTGGACAACTTATTCTATTTGATCTTACTTGATTGTGCACGCCAGGTTGATTGCATTCGTCGAAACAGTGCGGACCGCATGAAGGTTGCAATCTCCCACCCCAGATGGTAGCTCAGGATTGCTCTCCAATTGATGAAGGAATGGTTGTGTCATCCTGATGGGAATAACTAACTACTTCCCAACTACCGTCACTATCGCAGAATCTCGGAAACCACAAGCTAGCTATACTGTGGGACCACTTTAGTTTAGTTTAGTTTAGAGATACAGCGCGGAAACAGGCCCTACGACCCATCAACTCCACGCTGACCAGCGATCCCGCACATTAACACTACCCTACACACACTAGGGACAATTTACACATACACCAAGCCAATTTACCTACCTACCTGTACGCCTTTGGAGTGTGGGAGGAACCCGAAGATCTCGGAGAAAACACACGCAGTCACGGGGAGAACGTAAAACTCCGCCCATAGTGGGGATCGAACCCGGGTCTTTGGTGCAGTAAGCGCTGTAAAGCAGCAACTCTACCGCTGCCCCAGCGTGCGGCCCACTTAAGGCCCACAGTGCCAACAGTCACCATTCTTGTGTATCCAGTGGTGAGCAATGAGTGCCAACCTTGTGAAGGATGCCTGTCTCCCAGCAATCGGAGAAACAAAAATGGTTGAGTTGATTTTAAGTCATATTCCAGCCCCCATTCCTGTGGATTTTAATTCAAGAATGAGATCACCCCTTTCATGTATACACTGTTAATGCTCAAGGTACTGCAGTCCACTTTCTGCTTATATTTCTTCCCCCCCCCATTCTGCTCCCCAGTCATTGCTTCGGCTTTCATTTAAAACGTTTTTCCAGCTTCCTAAGCCCGTCAGTAGTGTGACCAGCTCTGCAGTCTGCAGATATTGGGATTCTCAATGTGTTTGTGCACTGCCCTGCACATCTATCTCACTGCGGCTTGATGTTGCTCTGCTTTATTGAATTTGTGTTTTTTTTCCAAGCAGCCAGTTTGTTCAGTTAAAAATAAATAAATAATGTGGATGCTATTAGAGTACTTCAAGCCCATTTTGCCTCTGTACCGGGAGGTGATTGACGTCACTCAGTCTCGGGAAGTCATGCTTCACATTTTTCTTAAATAAGTGATGTCAAATTGCCTGGTACAGCTTCAGATGCTTTCCACTAGTTCAATAATGGATTTACTGCTGCTATGTTATTGACTGCATGTGTTATGGATGTTGCGAGCTCTAAGCCATGGCTTGAGACTCGTCTCCTTTTTGTGTATATTTTCATTAGAGAGCAAGATTAATGAATGTCCATCCATCGCCCCACTGTTGCACAGAAATTGCCTAGTCCCTGCTTGTGTTCAATTTTTGAATGACTTGGCCTTTGTAACTCATTCAGAAATCTCCTTGGAAACTTTAATTATTCAATCACGTCACAAATACTAAAAGCTCTTTTTACACAATAAATGAAGTCTGAGAATAGGATTCGATTTTTCAGTCACAGCCAAATGTCATTGAGAAAAGTGGGCGGATAATGGAAATGGTGGGTAATGGGGCATATTTGGGTCTAAATCACTGCTCCACGAGAAGTCTTCTGTCTCACCCATAGGATTTGCAGTAAATAGGTTTACAGATTACCAGGGTTATTGTAAGGTGAAATGTAGATCCATCTAGCTCTTAAGAAAAAGATATAAGATGCTTGCCGATCGAAGATGCTGAAGATTTAGAAGATTGGTGAACAATAATGATTACCTCCTGATAATGCGATGCATAGCTCTATTTGATGTATACACAAGAGACTGCAGATGCTGGTAAAGCACAATGTGCTGGAGGAACCCATGGGTCAGGCAGCATCTGGGGAATGTCCTGACCCGAAACGTTGCTTGTCTATTCCCTTCCCAGATGCTGCGTAACCCATTGAGTTCCTCCTACACTTTGTGCTTTTCCCAATTAGATGCATATGGACTGCTTGTGTATGTGACATGGAAGAAGCATTCTCAGTCACAGCAATAACTCAGCTGACTTTGTAAAAGCAGGAAACCAAGCACAAATTAGTTTGATTAACCAAAATTGTAGTTTAACCAAATAGGTTGAGTAATCAAAATGTTTATTTGGGTAAGCTTCAATATGTTCAATATGGTTCAATATGTTCGTAAGCAGCTTCATCAAAGCAGGTACAAAACTCTTGTCGACACAAGAAACTGCAGACACTGATTTACAGAAAAGACACAAAAGCCTGTATCCACACTGTAGAAACTTAGAAACATAAAATATAGGTGCAGGAGCCCTTCGAGCCAGCACCAACATTCAATATGATCATGGCTGATCATCCAAAATTAGTAAACCGTTCCTGCTTTTTCCCCATATCCCTTGAATCCGTTATGTTTTTGTAGTGAACGAAATCTACGCGCGTCAACAGCCTGTCGCTTTGTGTCCATCTTCAAATGACGTCACGCGCTCCAGACAGCTGGGCGTACACATGTAATCGCGCTCGACCTTCGCGGGACCGTCTTGGCTCAACGCGACCACGAGGTCACGTAATTTGCGTGCCAATGACACGTAGGTGGGACTGGCCCTTAAGTGATACTTGAGCTGGAGGATCCGCAAGTATCTTCTTGAATAGACGAACAGGCTCAAGGAACCGAATGGCCAACTCTTGCTTCTTCTTTCATAGAGTCATAGAATGATAGAGTGTGGAAACTGGCCCTCATGCCCAACTTGCCCATACCGGCCAACATGTCCCAGCTACACTAGTCCCACCTGCCCGTGTTTGGTCCATATCCCTCCAAACATGTCCTATCCATGTACCTGTATAACTGTTTCTTAAACATTGGGATAGTCCCTGCCTCAACTATCTTCTCTGGCAGCTTGTTCCATACACCCACCACCCGTTGTGTGAAAAAGTTGCCCCTCAGATTCGTATTAAATCTTTTCCTCTTCACCTTAAATCCATGTCCTCTGGTCCTCAATTCACCCACTCTGGGCAAGAGACTCTGCATCTACCCGATCTATTCCTCTCATGATATTATACACCTCAATAAGATCACCCATCAGCCTCCTGCGCTCCAAGGAGTCCCAGCCTACTCAACCTCTCCCTATAGCTCAGACCCTCTAGTCCTGGCAACATCCTCGTAAATCTTCTCTGTACCCTTTCCAGCTTGATAACATATTTCCTTTAACATGGAGCCCAGAGCTGAACACAATACTCTAAATGCGGCCTCACCAACATCTTATACAACTGCAATATGACCTCCCAACTTTCATATGCTCTATGTAGCATGTTTCAAGTGCTAGTCACTTAGCAGAAACCACAATGCATCATACTCCCTAATCTGTATTAAATTCCAAGAACTGATGGGAGGGAGATATCCACAGGGCAGAGCATCTTGTGTCAGAACGATAACATTAGGAGCTTTATTTTTGCAGGGAGGAAAGGGATCAGAGTTATAAGGGATTCTCTACTAGGGGGATTAGACAGGGGTTTCTAAGACAGGAGAAGTGATTCTGGGTAAAGCTATTCAAGAAAAATAGCACAGGGAAAAAAAAGAATGGGGATTGGAAACACCGATTAAGGAGAATATTTCTTGGGTATTTTTAAGGTAGAGTTTAGTTTTGTTTAGTTTAGAGATAATAATAATAATAATAATAAATTTTATTTATTGGGCGCCTTTCAGACATCTCAAGGACACCTTACATAGGTTAACAGGAATATAAACATATAATCAGAAAATAAATAATAAAGACATCACAGAAACACAAATTAAAAACAGAAATCAGTCCAAAAATCAAAAATCAAAAACACAATGTGAAGAGAGAGCAGCGGCAGCTAAAGCGCGCCAGCATCCACTCTCCCTTCACGGCAGCCATCTTGGACAAAGACTAACAGGATTACCTTACAGACAAAAAAAAAATCATCCCCCCACAATGGACACCACAGTCGGGGAAGGCACAATATCCAGTCCCCATCCCCAATTTCACCCAAAGTCAGGCCTATTGAGGCCACCGCTATTGCCTCTACGGAGGCCCGATGTTCCTGGCCGTTCTCACCGGGTGGTGTTGCCCCGGCGTCGGGAGAGTCCTCTCAGCGGCTGAGCCACCTGGAACGGCCGCTTTCTAGCTGGAGACCGCGGCTTCCGAAGCCGACAAGGCCGCGCCGGTTTGGAGCTCCCAGGCTCCCGATATTGAAATCGGCGCCGCCCGCTCCGCTCCGCAGTCCCGCAGCCCGGAGAAAAAACGCAAAAACAGGCTCTTCGGCCCACCATGTCCCCACCGACCAGGGGTCACTGCACATTAACACTACCCGACACACACTGGGGAGAATTTGTTTTACATTTATACCAAGCCAATTAACTTACAAACCTGTACGTCTTTAGAGTGTGTGAGGAAACCAAATATATCTCAGAGAAACCCCACGCAGGTCACGGGGCAACATAAAACTCTGTGCAGACAAGCGCCGTAGTCAGGATCGAACCTGGGTCCCTGGAGCTGTAAGGTAGTAGCTCTACTGCTACGCCACCGTGCCAATCTGGAGATTGACAGATTCTTGATTAATAAAGTTGTCAGGGGTTATGGGGGGAAGGCAGGAGAATGGGGTTGAGAGGGTAAGATGTGATTGAATTAACGGCATAGACTCAATGGGCCGAATGGCCTAATTCTGCTGCTATGTTTCAAATCTGAGAGAGTGGACGTCCAAAATTAATGGGACAGTTTTGTAGTCCGAAAAACCATAGCCACCTAGATCACACCAATGAGATACTATCAGTCACTAAATGGTGGGAAGGTTAGTGAGGAGTAAATTGCAGGGAAGTTGCAGGGATGAGTAAAAGCTACATAATAGTGAAATGAGGATTATCAATCACCTAAATATGGACTGCAATAGTAGTGGCACAAGGAGCACAGAGGGGGAGGAGGTCCTGGTGTGCATTCAGGAAAATGTCCCTGGTCAGTACATTTCTGGCCCAATGCAGACAGTTGTGGGAAAAGAACCTTGAATTGTTGAGCATGTTGACCTTCATAGAATCAATAAATATAAATTAATTAAAACAGTTACAGAAAAGAGTTCATATCAATCTCAGGTAAGAATAGGTATACAGAAAAAGGCCAGTTTCTATGTGTTGAGAATAGATTTTGCATACCGGTAGGTATACTGAAATAAAAACTTGGAAGGTAAAACTATTATTGATCTGTATAAAGCCCCTCAAGTGAAAATAAGTCAATTACAGTTTAAGTTTATTGCCATTCCTATGAGGGAAGTGGCAAACTAAAGCAAAAAGGAAAGCTAAAGTGGGAACTATTTCAGAAAAAAAAGAATAGATGATAGGTAGACACAAAATGCTGGAGTAACTCACCGGGCCAAGCAGCATCTCTGTAGAAATAGAATGGGTGACGTTTTGGGTCGAGACCCTTCTTCAGACTGATGTCAGGGGAGTGAGGATTGTTAGCCCACTTCCCTGACATCAGTGTGAAGAAGGGTCTCGACACGAAACGTCACCCATTCCGTCTCTCCAGAGATGCTGCTTGACCTGCTGAGTTACTCCAGCATTTTGTGTCTACCTTTGATTTAAACCAGCATCTGCAGTTCTTTCCTACACAGTATATGATAGTTGCCAAATTGTTCATATAAGCGAGAACTAAGACAATTAATAGAAGTAAAAGAGGAAATGAAAGAAGCAAGAACAGCAAGCAGAGGCAAGACTGGTGATGAATATAAAATGGAATCCAAAAAATATTTTGTAAGTTTATGAACAGGGTAAGGGTAGTAAAGCCCCTGCCCTGCTTAGGAAACCTGAACAGAAACCTCTAGTGACCTTGCGCCTCACCCAAGGTTTCCGTGAGGTTCTCAGAGGTTCCCGGAGGTTTTGGTCACTCTTCCTAATGGTTGAAAGTGGTTTCCGTGTAGTCGAGGCTTCTTCAATGTTCCTGCGATTATTTCGACAAATTCAAATCCGGCCTCGACTAAAAATAGGTTGCCGTTTGGTCGAAGCCAGTGGAGTGGGGTTGCTATTTACTTACAGGCAGTCGAAGGCAATCTCCTTAGCTGACCGGCCATTTTAATTGGCTCATTTGAGTTTTCAGCAAAGATCCTGTAGGATCTTTGGTTTTCAGGACCTAGAAGATCCGCCGGAAGGTAAAATGCCCACTAACTTTATTAAACTTCTTAAAGCTGTCTCCACTCCTTCTCCCCCCCCTTCTCTCTCCTCTTCTCCCCCCTTCTATCTCCACTCTCTCCCCTTCTCTCCCCTTCTCTCTCCCCCTTCTCTCCCCCTTTTTTTCCCCTTCTCTCCCCCCTTCTCACCCCCTTTCCCCTTGTCTCCCCTTCTCTCCCCTTCTTTCCCCTTCTCTCCCTCCCTCCCATGCTCTCTAAAGGACTAGGACCGCCTTGACCTCACCATCTCCATCGCAGGTGATAGACTTCTGACCGACATCCACTACAAACCCACTGACTCCCATGGCTATCTGGACTACACTTCTTCCCACCCTGCTTCCTGTAAGGACTCCATCCGCTACTCCCAATTCCTCCGTCTATGTCGCATCTGCTCCACGGATGAGGCGTTCCACACCAGGGCATCTGAAATGTCCTAATTCTTCAGGGAACGGGGGTTCCCCTTCTCCACCATAAATGAGGCTCACACCAGGTTCTCTTCCATATCCCGTAACACTGCTCTCTCTCCCCATCCCCCCACTCGCAACAAGGGCAGAGTCCCCCTAGTCCTCACCTTTTACCCCACCAGCCGCCACATACAATAAGTAATCCTCCGTCAGTTTCACCACTTCCAACGTGACCCCACCACTCGCCACAACTTCCCATCTCCCTCCATGTCTGCTTTCCGCAAAGACCACTCCCTCCGTAACTCCCTTGTCAATTCTTCCCTTCCCTCCCCTACCACCCACTCCCCGGGCACTTTCCCTTGCAACCGCAAGAGATGCAACACTTGTCCCTTTACCTCCCCCCTTGACTCCATTCAAGGACCCAAGCAGTCGTTCCAGGTGCAACAGAGGTTCACCTGTATCTCCTCCAACCTCATCTATTGCATCCGCTGCTTTAAATGTCAGCTGATCTACATCGGTGAGACCAAGCGGAGGCTTGGCGATCGTTTCGCCGAAGACCTCTGCTTGGTCCGCAATAACCAACCTGACCTCCCGGTGGCTCAGCACTTCAACTCCTGCTCCCATTCCGAATCCGACCTCTCTGTCCTGGGTGTCCTCCATGGCCAGAGCAAGCAACACCAGAAATTGGAGGAAAAGCACCTCATATTCCGCTTGGGGAGTCTGCATCCTGGGGGCATGGACATTGAATTCTCCCAATTTTGTTAGCCCTTGCTGTCTCATCCCCTTCCTCAGCCCTCCTGCTGTCTCCTCCCATCCCTCAGCCCTCTGGCTCCCCCTCCTCCTCCTTTTTCCTTTCTTTTCCCCCCCACTCCCCATCAGTCTGAAGAAGGGTTTTGGCCCGAAACGTTGCCTATTTCCTTCGCTTCATAGATGTTGCTGCACCCGCTGAGTTTCTCCAGCATTTTTGTGTACCTTCGATTTTCCAGCATCTGCAGGTCCTTCTTAAACACTCTAAAGGACTTACCATGCTCTGTGGCAGCCATTCCGTTTACCTTCCTCTTCATCGCACAGACAGCGCTCCTCCGCTGTCCCTGGCCGTCGCGGTGTGTGTGTGTGTGTGTGTGTGTGTGTGTGTGTGTGTGTGTGTGTGTGTGTGTGTGTGTGTGTGTGTGTGTGTGTGTGTGTGTGTGTGTGTGTGTGTGTGTGTGTGTGTGTGTGGGTGTGTGTGTGTGTGTGTGTGTGTGTGTGTGTGTGTGTGTGTGTGTGTGTGTGTGTGTGTGTGTGTGTGTGTGTGTGTGTGTGTGGGTGTGGGTGTGGGTGTGGGTGTGGGTGTGGGTGTGGGTGTGGGTGTGGGTGGTCGGTAGCAAAGATCCTATAAGATCTTTGGTCAGTAGATGCAGCTCACGCTTCGGTCGAGGCTTTCCAGGCGAGTGACCAAAACCTCTGGCGACTCATGGAAACCTTGGGTGGGGCGCAAGGTCACCAGAGGTTTCCGTTCAGGTTTCCTAAGTGGGACGGGGCATTAGAGGGCTGCACATTGTTACAGCTGGTATAGCTGCTGCCTCACAGTGCCAGAGTGCCGGTTTCGATCCTGACCTTGAGTGCTGTCTGTGTGGCGTTTGCGTGTTCTCCCTGGGACGCCTTGGGTTTTCTCTGGGTTCTCCAGCTCCCCTCCACATCCCAGAAGATTTTTGGGTTTGCAAGTTAATTAGCCTCTCTCAAAATTGCCCCTAGTGCGTAGGGAGTGGATGTGAAAGTGGGGTAAGAAAACTGGTGTGAATGGGTGATTAATGGATAGTGAGTGTGGTCTCGCTGGGCTGTAGGGCCTGTTGTTATCGGCTGCTCTCAGGCAACTGAGCCACCTACCAACAGCTAGAGAGCAGTCCTGAACTATTGTCTTCCTCATTGGAGACCATCGGACTACCTTTGATTAGACTTTACTGGCTTTACCTGGCACTAAAATGTATTAACGTTATTCCCTTCATCGTGTATCTGTGCACTGTGCATGGCTCAATTATAATCATGTATTATCTTGCCGCTGATTGGCAACAACAAAGCTTTTCACTGTACCTCGGTACACGTGACAATAAACTAAACTAAACTGAATGCTATATCAATCAAGAAAAGTGGAGTTGATTAAGAAGTAAAATTACAGACCAAACTGGAAATATATACATGGAAGCAAAGGGCGCACATGAAATATGAAAGATGGCACCAGAACAAGACGACTCTTTGTGTACTGATCCCAGAGGAGGGTCAACTTTCATCTGATACAATCTCTACTTCTGTAAACCTCATTCTACCAGTAAATCTGGAGCTCTATTTACTCTCACTATATATATTACTCTTTCACTTTGCTCCATCTATTGTAATTGAGTTTGGCTTAATAGTATTCACACTCATACTCATACTTATTTTATTATCCAAGTATGTTTTGCAACATACGAGGAATTTGATTTGCCATGCAGTCATACTAATAAAAAAGCACCAGAACACACAAATACATTTTAACACAAACATCCACCACAGTGACTCCTCCACATTCCTCACTGTGATGGAAGGCGAAAAAAAGTTAAATCTCTTCCCTTCTTTGTTCACCTGTGGTCGGGGGCCTTGGGCCTTCCGTTGACGGGACGATCTTGACTCCCGTAGCCGGCGGCAGGCCCTCCACGTCGGGGCGATCAAGCTCCTGCATCGGGGGGATGTCAGTTTCCCGCTCCGGGCGATCAGACCCCGGGTCGGGGCTTGTTGGACATTCTGCTGTTTTGGAGCTCCCGATGGTCTCTCCAGAGGCTGCAAGCCCTTGATGTTAAAGTCCGCAGGCCGTGGATGGAGCGTCGATCCCAGGCAAAGAATCGGCTCCGATGGTAAGTCCACGCCCCGCGGTGCAGCTCAAAGTCAGTCCCGAGCAAGGCCTCCACGATGTTAGGCTACAGAGCGACCAGAGATACGACCAGGAACACAATCACATCTCCGGCAAGGTAAGAGATTGAAAAATTAATGTATAGTATTATCTGATTTGATTGCATTTAGTTTAGTTTAGAGATTCAGCAATGGAAACAGCCCCTTCGGCTTATTTAGACTAGTTTTATTCTACACACTAGGGTAAATTTACAGAGGGGCAATTAACCTGCGAACCCCATGTCTTTTGGATGTGGGAGGAAACCGGAGCACCTGGCCGAAACTCACGCGATCACGGGGAAAACATTGAAACTCTACACGGACAGCACCTGAGGTCAGGATTGAACCCAGCTCTCTGGCAGAGTGAGGCAGCAGCTCTAGTGCTGTGTCACTTTGCCACTCAGTATGCAAAACAAAGCTTGACACTGAACCACGGTACACGTAAACGGATAATTATATCAGAATTCACTAAGGGAAATATTCCAGTGGAGTCTCAGTAGAAGGAAATGTAATTGTGATTCTGCATGGGCTAGATGCTGCTGAAGAGAAAGTACTAAAGGATAAGCTGCACTTAGTGGAATAAATCACCTGGTACTGATGGCAGGCTTTCTAGGTTAATGAGGGAAGCAAATAGCTGAAACCTTGGCTTTAATCTTCCAAACATCAGTGGGCAGGGATGGTGCCTGAGGATTGGAATGTTTTTTAATGTTATATCCTTGTTCAAAAAATAATCCTAGTAACTACAACACAGTTAGCTCAACCTTAGTTACAGCAAAAATTATATAAACAATTTATCAGAGACAGATTTAATCCTCATAATCGTAGATAGCTGGGGAAAACCTGTTCAAGGGGAATCAGTTCTAACAAAATATATATATATTTTTTTTGATGAAGTAATAGAGGGGGGATGTTGAGGGAAAGGTGGTTAATATAAAATGACACAAAGTGCTGGAGTAACTGAATGGGTCAGGCAGCATCTCTGGATAACATGTTGTGTAAACAAGCATCTGTGGTTCCTTGTTTCGACAAGTTAACATAATACCGATGCAACATTCCAAAAAGTTGTTGACAAAGTGGTAGATAATACAATTACCATCAAGATGGAAGTGTATGGAGTAAAAGGGTCAAGGGGCGGCATGGTGGCGCAGCGGTAGAGTTGCTGCCTCACAGCGCTTTCAGCTAGATCTTCGCTTTCCTCCCACACTCCAAAGACGTACAGGTTTGTAATTTAATTGTATAACTGTAATTTGTCACTAGTGTGTGTAGGATGGTGTTAATATACAGGGATGGCTGGTCGGCGCGGACTCGGTGGGCCGAAGGGCCAGTTTCCGCGCTGTATCTCTAAACTAAACTAAACTAAACTAATAGAAAAGTAGCCACATCAGAGGAGAGCACCAAAGGCAGTGGAGTATTGTGTGCAGTTTTGGTCTCCTAATTTGAGGAAGAACATTCTTGCTATTGAAGGATTGCAGTGTAGGTTCACCAGGTTAATTCCCGGGATGGTGGGACTGACATACAGTGTATTCAGAAATTATTCAGACCCCTTCACTTTTTCCACATTTTGTTACATTACAGCCTTATTTTAAAATTGATTAAATTCATTTGTTTTATGATCAATCTACACACAATACCCCAGAATGAAGAAGTAAAAACAGGTGTTTAGAAATGTTTGCAAAGTAATTAAAAAGAAATGTGAAATATCACATTTACGTAAGTATTCAGACCCTTTGCTATGACACTCAAAATTGAGCTTAGGTTCATCTTGTTTCCATTGATTATCCTTGCGATGTTTCTACAACTTGATTGGAGTCCACCAGTGGTAAATTAAATTGTTTGGACATAATTTGGAAAGGCACACACCTGTCTATATAAGTTCCCACAGTGCATGTCAGAGCAAAAACCAAGCAATGAAGACAAAGGAATTGTCTGTAGTCCTCCGAGACAGGATTGTGTCGTGACACAGATCTGGGGAAGGGTATAAAACTATTTCTGCAGCATTGCAGGTCCCAAAGAGCACAGTGGCCTCCGTCATTCTTAAACGGAAGAACTTTAGAACCACCAGGACTATTCATAGAGCTGGCCGCCCGGCTAAACTGAGAAAATGGGTGAGAAGGGCCTTGGTCAGGGAGGTGACCAAGAACCCGATCGTCACTCTGACAGAGCTCCAGAGTTCCTCTGTGGAGATGGGAGAAATTTCCAGAAGGACAACTATATATGCAGCACTCCACCAATCAGGCCTTTATGTTAGAGTGGCCAGACGGAAGCCACTCCTCAGTAAAAGACACACGACAGCCCGCTTGGAGTTTGCCAAAAGGCACCTAAACAAGATTCTCTGGTCTGATGAAACCAAGATTGAACTCTTTGGCCTGAATGCCAAGCGTCACGTCTGGAGGAAACCAGGCACCCGCTCATTACCTGGCCTATACCATACCTACGGTGAAGCATGGTGGTGGCAGCATCATGCTGTGGGGATGTTTTTTCAGCGGCAGGAACTGGGAGACGAGGGAAAAATGAAGAGAACAAAGTACAGAGAGATCCTTGATGATCTGCTCCAGAGCGTTCAGGACCTCAGACTGGGGCGGAGGTCCACCTTCCAACACGACAACAACCCTAAGCACACAGCCAAGACAAAGCAGTAGTGGCTTCGTGGCAAGTCCGTGAATGTCCTTGAGTGGCCCAGCCAGAGCCCGGACTTGAACCCGATCGAACATCTCTGGAGGGACCTGAAAATAGCTGTGCATCGATGCTCCCCATCCAACCTGACAGAGCTTGAGAGGATCTGCAGAGAAGAATGGGAGAAATTACCCAAATACAGGTGTGCCAAGCTTGTAGCGTCATACCCAAGAAGACGAGGCTGTAATCACTGCCAAAGGTGCCTCAACAAAGTACTGAGTGAAGGGTCTGAATACTTAATTAAATGTGATATTTCAGTTATTTTTTCTGAATTACTTTGCAAAAATTTCTAAACACCTGTTTTTGCTTTTTTATTATGGGGTAGATGTGTGTAGATTGATGATGATAAAAAATGAATTTAATCCATTTTAGAATGTCTGTAACGTAGCAAAATGTGGAAAAAGTGAAGGGGTCTGAATACTTTATGAATGCACTGTACGGTAAAAGAATGGATCGACTGGGCTTATATTCACTGGAATTTAGAAGGATGAGGGGATCTTATAGAAATATATTAAAATCTTTATGGATTGGACAGGCTAGGTGGAGGAAAAAATTTCCAGATGTTGGGGGAATCCAGAACTAGGTGTCACAGTTTAAGAATAGAGGGTAGGCCAATTAGGATTGAGATGAGGAAAAGCTTTTTCACCCAGAGAGTTGTGAATCTGTGGAATTGTCTGCCACAGAAGGCAATGGAGGCCAATTCACTGGATGTTTTCATGAGAGAGTAAGATATATCTCTTAGGGCTAATGGAATCAAGGGATATGGGGAAAAGCAGGAACGGGGTATTGATTTTGGATGATCAGCCATGATCAAATTGAATGGCGGCGCTGGCTTTCTATGTTTCTATGCTTCTATGAACCTTACCGTAACCCAGAGAAGTTCTGTACTTTTTTTGGCAGATGAAAAAAAATATTTTTTGGTTCAACATACTTCTTGAGTGATTTTCCAATAACCCGACACTTAGCCCCCTCCTATTTGCTCACCAAACGTCAGCCTTTGCCCAGGACATTATCATTTGCTTAACTCCTTTGACAAATTTGCATCCCAGCAATGCTACTGTTAGCGTTCCTTGGTTAATTGAGTTAAACCATTGAAAGGATGAGGAGAGACATTGTGATTTTATGAGGAATGAGACAATTTAGATATGAAGTGAACCAGAGAAACCAGTCTCTTTAGAAGTTAACAAAGATGTTCAAAATTCTCTGTAGTTCTGATAGAAAAAAAATCAAAACCCTATTAGTTCCACTAAATTGGTACTTGGAAGTCAATCTTAGGAGCATCGCTGACAAACCAAAGTGTTTTGTAATGTTATTATATCCATATTGTGAACCATTTATTTCCCTTCCAGGGTCCTCTGTCAAGGTCAGATCATAGAAAATAAGGGGAAGGTGACAAGAGTCAGTGCAAGGTAATTAAAAAGCAGATGTAGAAATGAGGAACTGCAGATGCGGGTTTACAAAAGAAGACATCGAGTGCGGGATTATCTCAGCAGGCCAGGCAGCATCTCAGAAGAACGTAGATAGATGGCGTTTTGGGTCAGGGGCCTTCTTCAGACTGATTGTGGGGTGGGTGGTGGAGAAAGTTGGAAGAGAGGAGGGGAAGGACAAAGCCTGGCATGTAATAGGCAGACACAGATCATGAGGCTTATTTGAAAGGCAGATGGTTGGACAAAGGCCAGAGATGAAAAGACAGAAGATGTGAGAAAAGGATTAAGGATTTGTGAATAGTGAAGTCAGAGGAGGGAAGGAAGGGGATGTTGAATGGGAGAGTGGAAGATGGAGCACAGAGGAGAGTGTGGGGGGGGAGGGGGTTATATGGGGGAAGAAAAAGAGGAATGGTATGTAGTTGCCTAAATTGGAGAATTCAATGCTCATTGTTGGGTTGTAAGCCACGCTAACAGAATTTGAGGGTTCCTCCAGTTTGCGTGTGGCCCAGGACAGAAA
This sequence comes from Amblyraja radiata, assembly GCF_010909765.2. NCBI lineage: Eukaryota > Metazoa > Chordata > Chondrichthyes > Rajiformes > Rajidae > Amblyraja > Amblyraja radiata. The sequence goes on along the minus strand of NC_045962.1, from coordinate 13,760,766 downwards.
GGTGAGTATGGAAATGGGAAGATGAGTTAACATGGATAGCAACCAGAAGATCATGCAGACCTGCATATGCGGTCTGATGTATTCAGTTTTACCAAGCAGCAACAGGTATCTTTAATCGCTAATGTGGAGCTTTATTTACTATAAGCGCTAAATTGTTAGAGTTTGCAGAGAGATTATAAGTGACTTCCCTAATAATACAAGCTTGTCGAACAACTAAAATTGTTGGAAATGAATAGCAGTCGATCAGCATCTATGGAAAAATAAAATCTTAATGTTTCAGGTCAAAGACCCTCACGAGTCAAGAGGGTTTTATTGGGCACCTCTAAGGAATCTGCTTTATCGAGTTATGAAATGCCCACTCAGAAACACATAATGTCTGAAGCAAAAATCATCTGATCTTTGAATAGTGGTGAGTAAAAAGATATATTAAGTATGGGACAGACACAAAATGCTGGAGTAACTCAGTGGGACAGGTAGCATCTCTGGAGAGATGGAATGGGAGACCTTTCTTCAGAATTATGAAGAAGGGTGTCGACCTGAAATGTCATCCATTCCTTCTCTCCAGAAATGCTACCTGTCCCGCTGAGTTACTCTAGAATTTTGTGTCTGTCTTCGGGTTAAACCAGTACCTGCAGTTCCTTCCTACAATATTAAATATGGGATTGGAATGGGACTAAACGGATCGTTCGTTTATCGAATGGGAGGCCCATCGATTATTATTGTTGTGCTTATGGGCAGAGTGTCAGCAAGGGTTCCACTGTGCGATCACTGTAGAGTCACACAAAACCTGCAAAAAATAGATAAATCACTGAATACGTCTTTCCAGAGATTGTGCAATTTATTTTGGAAGGAATTACATCAGACGAATGGGAGAAGTCTCACAGCACTGTGATTCCAGATCCTGCTTGACGTTTTTGCAGACAGATTTTTGGGGGAGATTTATTTAACTCCATCTGCTTTTGTTCCTTTTCTTTGAAAATCATGCTGCATTTAAGGTTGAACAACCAATTGCAGCGCTTGAGGGGCCACAGAAGACATGGGTTGACATATGATGAGCGTTTGACAGCACTGGGCTTATATTCTCTGGAGTTTAGAAGAATGAGGGGGAACCTCATTGAAATGTACAGAATAGTGAAAGGCCTGGGTAGAGTGGATGTGGAGAAGATGTTTCCACTAGTGGGAGAGTCTAGGACCAGAGGTCACAGCCTCGGAATGGGAGGATTTTCCTTTAGGAAGGAGATGAGGAGGAATTTATTTAGTTAGAGAATGTTGAATTGGTGGAATTCATTGCCTCAGAAGGCAGTGAAACCCAAGTCAATGGATATTTTTTAAGGCAGAGATAGATAGATTCTTGATTAGTAAGGGTGTCAGGGGTTATGGGGAGAAGGCAGGAGAATGGGGTTGAGAGGGGAAGATAGATCAGCCATGATTGAATGGTGGAGTAGACTTGATGGGTTGAATGGCCTAATTCTGCTCCTATCACTTATGACCTTATGAACTTATGAAGGTTGAGCAACTAATTGCAGGACATGAGGGGTCACTGAAGACTTAAACTCACAATCATTTCAATGTGGACACCATGAAATTTTAAAATTTATGGTAAAAATGATTAGCAGACGGTAACCTCTCAATTCCATTCAGTTCAGTCACGGTGGAAAGAGGGCCATTTTACCCTTGAAGGGGCTGAAGATTAACAGCAATGTTGTGTATTCCAGATAAGCAGTTCCCTTGTGCCAATCCTTGAAGAACTGGAAGCATTCCACCCCGTCCTTTTGCATAATGTTCTTTCCAGAAGCACATTATTTTTCTTCAGCTAGGAGGAGATGAAGACAGCAGCCATGTGTCTCCTGTTCCTATTTACGGAGGCAGGTGAACAGGTGAACTGGAGAGGCACAATATCGTTGCTAGCAGAACTGCTGCCTTACATTTCTAGCAGTCCAGGCTCAATCCCAACCTCGGCTGCTGTCTGGGTGGAGTTTGACCATTCTCCCTGTGACTACATCGGTTTCATCCAGGTGCTCTGGTTACATCCCACATCCCGAAGACGTACGGCTTTTGCCTCGGCTGTAAGTGCGTAGGGAGTGGATGCGAAAGTGGAATAACATGGAACAAGTGTGAATGAGTGATTGATGGTTGGCGTGGAGTTGGTGGGTCGAAGGGCCTGTTCCCTTGCTGTACCTTTCAATCAATCACTTCACCTTGTGACCACATGGATTTCCACTTGGTGTTCTTGTTTCCTCTCACATCCCAGAGGAAGCTGGTTGTAGTTTAATTGGTCCTTAGAAATAGCCGTTAGTGTGGCTGGTGAACGGTGGTATCATGGGGGAATTGATTGGAACGCGAGGAGAATAGAGAAACAGGGTGAGGGGAGGGAAATCTAGATGGTGTTGAATGGATGGTACAGACCTAGTGGGCTGAAGGGCCTGTTTATGACTCCAATTTATGTTGGAAATGATTCATGCTGCCTTTAGTTCCAAAACACAGAAATCTCTAATGGTTTCAGAATTAAAATCTGATTGTTGGTAATGTACATCTGATAGCTTCGAAGCTAGAGAGATTTTATGCCCAGTTATCAGCAATGAGGCTTTGTTTTGACAGGATAGGGCTGATCATTAGAACTCGTCTAGTAAGGTGCTGACACCTTCTATACTGGAGTCAGTCTCATTTATACTCTGAAGCAAAGCGTAGATGATGAGTGGAAGCCTTACGGTAGCATAAAGACACATGGACGTTTCTGAATAGATGGAACAAATAATTGGGATTTCTGTATGAAGTTTGCGTTGACTTTCAAAGGCTGCATCATATGGACCTTATTGGTGCAGTTGGTGTATTGTTTAGTTTATGTTTGAGATCCAGCGTGGAAGCTGGTCCTTCTGCCTACCGAGTCCACACAGACCAACAATCACCAGTACACCAGCTCTATCCTGCATACTAGGGACAATTTACAGAAGCCACTAAACCTATACACCTGCACATTTTTGGAATGTGGGAGGAAACTGGAGCACCCGGAGAACACAGGGAGAACGAGCAAACTCCGTACACCCACTGCCACCCATCTAGATTGCTGAGCTAGATGTGGCTGTAGATGGTGCCATTAAATGGAACTTTCTGTGGTGCCATGAGGTTCTAGGAGACAACCTCACACCAACACTATTCATGCCTCTAAGCATCACCTCCTCGCATTCTGTCTCACAGAACGTCTAATGCCACCATCTACCCAGCGGGACCCTTGTGCTGGCCTAGCCTTCCGTTTATCTGCTGAATGTTCATTCATTCACCCACATTGAGCTGAAAACAAAACATAGGATGGGATCGCCATTTGTCTCTCTGCAATTCCATCGCTTCACTTCCAATGGCAGCATTTTGAAGGGTGGTATTGGATGGGTAAAACTATCCCATCAGATCACCAGATGTGTCTTGTTGACCCTGCTCATCTGGCTTCATGTTAGGACAGGGGACAAGAATGCCGAACACTAACATCAGTGTTAGTAAGATGGGAGCTGGAGACAGCACCCATGTACTGTATCTCTTGTTTCTATTTATGGAGTCACATGAACAGGTAAACTGGAGAGGCGCGATATCCTAGCTCGCAGAGCTGCTGTCTTACAGCTCCAGGGGAGAAAGCAGGAACGGGGCACTGACTTTGGATAATCAGCCATGATCATATTGAATGGCAGTGTCATAGAGAGTCATGGAGTGATACAGTGTGGAAACAGGCGGCCCAACTCGCCCACACCAGCCAACATTGTCCCAGCTATCCTAGACCCACTCGCCTGTGCTTTGTCCATAACCCTCCAAACCTGACCTATCCATGTACCTGTCCAACTGTTTCCTAAAAACAGGCTGGCTCGAAGGGCCGAATGGCCTACTCCTGTACCTATTTTCTATGTTTCTATACCATGACCCTTCAATTATCATATCACAACAAGGATTCCACTAATCGGAATTTCCATAAACCCAAATGGAAGAGCCGATTCTCCAAATTGTATGAAATTATCAAGAATATCCCACCCACATTCTTTATCAATTATGGCCCATTTGTACACACAGATGGATTTTACGGATTTACTATCTCGCATAGATGCTGAAGCATTTCCAATACTTCCCTGTGGCCCACATACAATTGCCTCTTGAGACTGCCTCTGTGTTTTACTTTTGTAATGGAGTAGTCCATCATCCATCCCAGTAGACATATCACTGCTTTTGGGTACGACTTTCCAATGTTGCCTCTTTATTCTTTTTCTGCCTTGCCAAGTTGAGTAATTTAATCAATCAAGAAAGGTATTGGTATTGCGATGCTTCAGGCTTTTCTGTCCAGATCTTTGCAACAGTAGCAAATTGTTCTATTTGTCTGGGAGAAATAGCCAATGCAAAAATCCTAGGTTTGAGAAACATTTTTACACGACAAATATCCTGCAAATCTGTCCGATGCCTTCTAGTTGCTGGGGGGTTGCAAAGAGCACTGAGTACAATATAGGGCTATTTATTCCAGTGCTCTAAGTGCCAAAGTGCTTTTCATAAGATCATAAGGCATAGGAGCAATATTCAACCCATTGAGTCTACTCCACCATTCAATCATTGGTGATCTATTTTTCACTCTCAACCCTATTCTCCTGCCTTCACTACATAACCTTTTGAGGCCCTTCCTAATCAAGAACGTATCAATCTCCGCCTTGGAAATACCCGATGTCTTGGCCAATGTTTATTGCTCTCATTCCGTTGATCCCTGTGATAATGCTTGCCAGACACTTGCATGCATATGCAGAGAGATTGGTTTGCAATGTTGATCCTCATACTGTGTTGTTTTGATCCTGGCACATTCAACTAATCTGTGATGGTTCCGGACATTGTGAGAAGCTAAGTGCACCTTCTGTTGCTTGCTTGCACAAGGTCACCGTGTGAGCCCAGCAGCTCCTTAGAGAAGCTGGAAACCATGGGAAACTATCACAAGCTGACCTTGGACTGGTGTGGGATTCAACTCCACAACACTAGCTGGGCAAGATATTCAGGAAGTGATACTATGGAAAGAATAGTTGCTAATGACCACAATGCTGATATATCAATTGGCGATTGAATATTTGAGGTAAATAGAGGTCCAAGAGAAACAATAGAGAGGCAGAGTGAATGGAGTCTAGAGAGAGACACAAATGCTGGAATATGGAGTAAAATGCTGGAGTAAACAAAAAGTGTTGGAGTAACACAGTGCTGAAGTAACTCAGCAAGTCAGGCAGGATTTTAGGAGGTGGACAAAAGTGCTGATGAAACTCAGTGGGTGAGGCAGCATCTATGGAAGAAAGTCAGGCAGGATTTTATGAGGTAGACAAAAGTGCTGGAGAAACTCAGCGGATGAGGCAGCATCTATGGATGCTGCCTCACCCGTTGAGTTTCACCAGCACTTTTGTCTACCTTCAATTTTTCGGCATCAGCAGTTCCTTCTTAAACAAAGGATTTTAGGAGGGATTGGATAGGTGACATTTTGCTTCAGGATCCCATTTCAGACTGGCATTGGGAATTTCTTCAGACTAGGTGCCCAGTCATTACTTCATGCAGATGGTTGCGTGCAATGCTTTTCCTAAACTCATTATGACAAATAAAGGATCTAAGTCTAAGTCTAAGTCATTATCAAATGGCCAGTAGTGGTTCTCCCAACTCGCCTTACAGTCGGTTGAGCGGAGAGAAGTTTTGGTGAAGTCACGGCAAGGGTACAATTACCCACCACCCACCAGCAAGCCAGAGCTGTGACAACTCAATGCTGGTGGTCAGCATTGAGGTACCTCAACCGCTGCCAGTGAAGACAACAGCCAGCGAAGGGTAACCTTGAGCGACGATGGCACAGAAACCACCAGAGATGGGAGACTAACTGCATGGAAAAGCGGTGAACCCTGGACTTTTTTTACTGACATCACATTAGTTTCAGAGTGCACACTCCCAGGAAGCAGCAAGCTAAAGCCTCAACCCTTAGACTTTTATATAATTCAATGAGCTGATGCCTCACAGAACCGGAGACCAGGGTTCAATCCTGACCTTGGGTACTGTTTGCAGGCTCTTCCTGTGGCTGTATGGGTTTCTCCAGGTGGATACAAAGTGCTGGAATAACTCAGTGGGTCAGGCAGCATCCTTGGAAAACATGGATAGGTGATGTTTCAGGACGAGACCCTTCTTCAGACTGATTTCTCCGGGTGCTCTGGTTTCCGTCAGCATCCTAAATAATTGTGGGTGTACAGATTAATAGACCTCTGTAAAATATCCTTTCATGTATATCGAGTGGAGGAGAAAGTGGGATAACATAGGTCAGGTCACTTTTATTTCAATAGCACATTTAAAAAATAACTCTCGTTGACCAAAGTGCTTTACATTGGTGGAGGTACTAACGTTATACAACATTGGTTCATAGATTAAGTACATACATAAATACATACATATAGCCCTCACTCAGAGGACGTCAAGAAAGGCTTGAGAGTAAAGATGAGTTTTAAGTCTTGACTTAAAGGAGTCGATGGAGGGGGCAGTTCTGATGGGAAGAGGGATGCTGTTCCACAGTCTAGGAGCTGCAACCGCAAAGGCACGGTCGCCCCTGAGCTTATGCCTAGACAGCGGGATGTTCAGTAACCTCAAGTCGGCCGATCTGAGGGACCTGGAGGTGGTGTGGTGGGTTAGCAGACTTTTGATGTAGGTAGGGGCAAGCCCGTTAAGGACTTTGTAAACATAAAGAAGGATCTTGAAATTTATTCGGAACCGCACAGGGAGCCAGTGGAGAGAGGCCAGGTTCGGGGTGATGTGGTCCCTTTTTCGGGTGCCCGTCAGGAGTCTCGCTACGGCGTTTTGGACCAGTTGCAGGCGGGACAGGGAAGATTGGCTGATGCCAGTGTAAAGGGAGTTGCAGTAATCGAGGCGGGAGGAGATAAATGTGTGGATGAACTTTTCGAGGTCGTCAAACTGGAGGAATTGTTTTATTTTAGCTAGAACTAGTGTGAATTGGGAGGCATGGACTCGGTGGGCCTAAGGGACTGTTTCCATGCTCTATCTCTAAACTAAACTAAATTCTCCTTAACTCCAATGTGCACTGTCCAGTTTTCTTTATTCCTCATCAGAGATGCAACACCTCCCCCTCAGCCCTGATATGGATCCACTGCTACACTGCTCATGAGGTTGTTACAATAGATCTTTTCCTTCGGACTGAGACACACGTCACCCCTTCCAGGTTCGGTTCCAGAACTTCCAAAGTTCTGGTAGTTTTGCTTCCAGAACTTTAGTTTAGAAAGTTCTGGAAAACCAGAATGTTCTAGGTTTGGTTCCAATAGCCGTAGTACTCGTTGGTGGCACGGTGCGGCCACGGTCGAGTTGTTGCCTTACAGCGCTTGCAACGCCAGAGACCAGGGTTCAATCCGACCACGGGTGCTGTCTGTACGGAGTTTGTACGTTCTCCCCATGACCGTGTGGGTTTTCTCCGAGATCTTTGATTTCGTCCGGCACTCCAAGGATGTACAGGTTTGAAGGTTAATTAGCTTGGGTTTGTATACTAGGTATAAGTATAAATTGTCCCTAGTGTGTGTCGGATAGTGTTAATGTGCAGGGATCGCTACTCGGTGGGCCATAGGGCCCGTTTCAGCGCTGTATCTCTAAACTAAACTAGCAGTAGTACAGTAGTAATACATTAATACTAATACAGTAGTAGTAATATTCTAGTATAATAGTAGGATACTATTCCAGCAGGAATTCCCTCTGATTCCTCACTAATTCCTTCACTTAGGTTCACCTCACCACCCACCTTCCTCATTGCTTTCGATACTCTCATATCTCCGTTCTCTGTCTCCATTTTCTTTGCTCACCAATATTTGCCAATGTTTAAAAGATAAGCTATAACACAATAGGCAGCTCTAATGTGGACATTATTCGATCGCTGGCTGATGAGATATCTCACAAGGCGCATCATTATGTGGGACAGAATTGTCCCTCCAGAGGGCACTGGTGATAGAGGGGAGTCGGGTCATGAAATGTGGCCTCGTCAGGATGGGTGTGGATGTGGGGGTATGTGGATTATGCGTATGATGGGTGAGGAGAGGAGTTCAGGGGAGAGGTACAATGGGTTCTGGAGATAAAATGGGAACTAAATAACAAGAAAAAAGGTCCTCCCTAAATCAGCTCGTCATAAAGGGATCTGCTCAGGGAGATGCCCTTTAAACTGCACAACCGTGCACCAAGAAGCACATATGACAATCTCACTATTTGTCAGTGTCCAGCAGTAAATATCCTTTCGAATAACACAGCCTAATTTTACTTCAGAGTCACGTGAGTGACTACGTGAAGAACCCGCTCAGTGCGCAGGCGCGGCATTATGCCAGCAGTGCAACAGCGGCCTGCAACGGGAGTTAGGCTCTCCCGAAACGGACCGTCAGGTGAGTACCCTGAGGTCGGGTTTTCTTTTACAGATGAGCCTTTTTCTGCCTGTGTTTTTTACAGGCAGAGAAAAAGGCTCTGGAACAAAACTGTCCCCCGTTCAAGGAGGAAAGTTTTCCCGTCGGGGAGGGGGGCAGCAACAGGCGGTAGGAGCGTTACCCGGTGTTCCGTAATTCCCCGACACCGTGCCGAGGCCAGCCCGCTAGTACCTGAGCAGCGGGCTGGATGCATAGCCACTCGAGAGGCATCCGGCAGGTGTTCCCGATGTCGGACGGGACATCTCTCCACCCGCACGGGGGGAGAGAGAGCCTCCTGAGCCGCTGGAGCGGCTCACGGAGCAGGTGCCTGCGAGACGCGCTGCTTGAGGGGCGCTCTCGCTACTACAAGGCAAAAGCTCCAGAAGAAGGCGGTAGGAACAATTACCGGGCGCACCGCTATCCCCATCACCGCGCCGAGCCCAGTCCCGCTAGTGCCTGAACTGCGGGCTGGATGTCTAGCCATCCGAACAGGCATCCGGCCGGTGGCGTCCGATTCGTCGGACGGGGACATGTCTCCACCTAAATGGAGGAGAGACAGCCGCCTGAGCTGCATCCAACAGCAATTGGAGCAGCTCCAGCGAGATGCGCAGAAAGAGCGCTCTCGCGGAGGGAGGTCAGGCACCCCCTCCACAGTGTTTCATGCACTGCCCTCTGCTCCCTCATTACTGGAGGCTAGCATTGGTGACCAGGGCTGGGCTGGTCTGGAACAGGGGCAGGCGGAAGAATTCGGGAGTATGCCAGGGGTGCAGGAACATGAAGAGCTGTTGGGTGTGATGGACCGCTTGTAGCAACCCCACGGGCTGGAGCACCGCTGGAACCAAGAATGGCGGCCAGCATCAACCATTACTGGAAAAGGTGCTCGCTGAGGTGCTGAAACAACACAGCACCAGAAAACGGTGAGGCCCTCAAAGTAAAAAGTGTCAACAGCCAAATCTGGGGGCATGTGGGTCACACATCCGGACCCAAGAACTCAAGCTACAGCGGATCTTAAGGCTCCTGACGTCGGCCATCACAGCCTTTGCTCGTTCCGTGGAGACCACGGAGATGGATACCTGCCAGCAGGATGTGCTGGCATTAATGTGTATTACACAATTTGAGATCAACAATCTCCAGAGGGAAACATAAGACCTGCCCTCAATCCCAAATTTGCTGGCTTGTGTAAAGCACCAGCTGCGGAGACGGACGCGCTGCTATTTGGGAAAGATTTCAATAAAAAACTGAAGGAGATGCAGGAAGCATCAAAAACCTTCGGCCTAATGAGGGCAGGCCCCGGGACGAGCAAACCAAGACCTCCGATACCCAAGCGGCAGCACCCCACGGCATCCACCAGTCGACGTCCACAATATGGGACTGTTGAACGCTTGGGGTCCGCACATTATCCCCAAAGATCTTTTAGATCAGGGCCCGCAGCGGACCCTCTGGAAAATGCGCCTCCCCCCAACATCGCCAGCACGACAGAACAAAATCTTCAGGAAAATGAAGAAACAGAATCGCCAATAACCATGGAGGTAGGTGGGTCTGGTCCCTACCAGCATATAGAGAATAAGGGTGCTTTATCAACAGGGGGGAGATTACACTTGTTTAAAGAAGCATGGGGTATGGTCACGAGTGACAAGTATATACTCAACAGCATTAGAGGATATAAAATACAATTCATGTCAGAAAAAACGCCGCCAGTTCAACAATGGCCCCAAAGGGTATTTCTCCCTCCGTCAAAGAGAAACGTGAGGGACAAGCTGAACTGGTGAGACTTATCACAAAGGGGGTCATCGAAAAGACCAAACATGAATCTTTGGAATTTGTATCGAATATATTCACTAAAACCAAAAAAGATGGTGGCTGTCGCATCATCATTGACTTAACATCACTAAACAAATTTGTTAAGTATATACATTTCAAAATGGAGACATATGTTACCGCCAAACAACTGAATTCCAAAGGACACTTCATGGCAAGCATTTATCTTAAAGATGCTTACTATCTAGTACCCATATACAAGGATCATCGCAGATACCTAAAATTTATCTGGATGGTACAAAGCATTGCCCTATGGGTGAACTTCAGCCCAAGATTATTCACCAAAATATTGAACCCAGCCATGGCAATACTAAGAAAACAAAAACATATTGTCATGGCATATCTGGAGGATATTCTGATAGTAGGGAAAACGATGGAATTGGCTGTGGCAGCAGTATCAGCTACAAAACATCTCCTCGAAACTCTGGGGTTCGTCCTACATCCAGATAAATCTAAGTTGAAGCCATCCACTATCATGGACTACCTGGGCTTCACAATTAACTCAGTCCATATGACTGTTACCTTGCCAAAGGCAAAAATGGTTGAATTAGCACAATCATGCAACAAATTAATGGTCAACGAGCGACCAACTATTCGACAAGTAGCAAGAGTAATTGGGGAAATGGTAGCAGCATTTCCGGCTACACAATTCGGACCTTTGCACTATACAGGTCACTATGATCGTGTCATGAACTTACCCACTGAAGCAATATCAGAGCTACAGTGGTGGGCAGAAAACGTTTGGCATAGTTTCAGCCCTATCTTTATCACTAACCCTACTTTAGTTATTCAAACAGATGCCAGTGCTCAAGCCTGGGGAGCGACTAACTCCATATCCATCACAAGTGGTAGATTGACTAACCTAGAGTCATCATTACTACTTACACTGGGCATTAACTATCTAGAGATGTTGGGCGCCTTTTATGGTTTAAAAGCATATGTATCTAATATGCAGCACTTGCATGTTCGGTTACAAATTGATAAATACTACGGTGATGGCTTATATTAACCATATGGGTGGCATAAATTCATTATCATGCGACAAATTGGTCAACATGATTTGGCAATGGTGTGTCGAAAGACATATTTGGCTATCAGCTACTTACCTACCAGGTAAGCTAAACACCCATGCATGAGAAAATTAAACGCCTGGGTTGCAAGTTTGAACAGACCTTACCTGGAACTGGGATTGTCCAAACAAACCATCACCACCATGTCGGCATCCCTTCGAACATCCACCAAGAGGCAGTACTTAACCAGCATCAAAAAAGGGAGAAGTACTGCCAGGAAACAGGGACAACATACGCAACAGCTACAGCCACCAACATACTTGAGTTCCTGGCCATCTACACCACGATGTAGGGATCAGCTACAGTGCCATCAACACAGCGCAGAGTGCTCTTTCTGCTTATCTCAAACCAGCGGCAGGACAACAGGCGATGGGATCCCATCCACTGGTGGTAAAACTGATGAAGGGCATTTACAATATCAAGCCCTAAGCCCAGGTATACCCATATTTGGGATATCAGTGTGGTCCTGACATATCTCAGGGAATGGCCACCAGCCAGATCCCCCGGCCTCAAGCAAGCTACACTAAAGATGCTCATGTTGATGGCACTTGTATCCGCTCAGAGGGTCCAGTCACTACACCTATTGCGACTGGACAACATGATCACAGCTCCAGACCAGATCTGTCGTTATCCAGCGACTGGTCAAACAGAGCAGACCAGGAACACCTAATCCAGTCGTGGCTTACCCACCAGAACCACGGTTATGTGCCATGACCCACCTACTATCCTACATAGACACAACCAGAATATTCGAGGGAGATGAAAAGCCTTGTGGGTCAGTCACAAAAACCTTATGGTGGGGTACGAGCCAAACCATTGCGAGATGGCTCAAGCAGGTGCTAGAAACTGCTGGGATAAACACTAACATGTACAAATTTTATTCCACCAGGGCAGCATCCATGTCGACGGCTAAAGAATGGACATGCCTATAGACCACATCCTGGCTACAGCAGGATGGTGGGAAGGGAAAAGACCGTTCAGAAATTTTATAATAAGCCGTTGGCAAAACCTGGTTTATTTGCAGTAAAGTTTTACGAACTGCAAATATTTAATTTAAGCCCAGGGGAGCAACTTAATTCTTTGTTGTTATTGTTTAAAAAATACCATTGTGTTTTTCTACAAATAGACTCTTGGTTCATTACGATAACACTTCCTCCCTCAAGAACTTCGGCAGTGAGTGAAATGAAACTGTTACACGGTTTGAAATCACTGAGCTTTGAAATCTTCACGTAGTCACTCACGTGACTCCGAAGTAAAATAGTAAGATTAAACGATAACTTACCAGTTTGAAGTTTGATCTGTATTTTATGAGGAGTTACGATGAGGGTATTACGTGCCCTCCGCTCCCACCCTCATTATATGGATCAAACTAATAAATTGATGTCTCCTTATCTTTACTATGTTTACTTCAAAATAACTGTGTCTATCTGTGATTCCACACCGCTGCTTGGAAGTATGCCGCGCCTGCGCACTGAGCGGGTTCTTCACGTAATACCCTCATCGTAACTCCTCATAAAATACAGATCAAACTTCAAACTGGTAAGTTCTCGTTTAATCTTACTATTTCTATCAACAACACTCACAAAAGAAATTATACTGAGAATCACAGCATTATTCTGTCTGTAAGCATCAACAAGATGCAGTGCACACATCAATGTGTCCTGGACAAACAAGGTGCAGTGCGAAACAATGGTGCAGGGCAGATGCGGGAATAATTGATCTCTCACAGTCCCTGGACTCACCACTGAGACCAGGTGCTATACATTTCTGAACCAAAGAGATATATAAAATTCCTACATGGACCCTCAGTCTTGTGGCAATGGGCAAATGGAATTAGTGTAGAACGTGTTGTGAGCTCTGAACGAAACCATTTGGAGTGAAGCTGTTTGATATAAAAGTCTTTATTCATCAGGAGACATAGACATTCTCTTGTAGATCTTGTCAGTAGAATCTTCACAGATTACATAGTTTTTATAATCTTAAAAGCAAAGGTAACAGTAGGCGATTCAACATAATTTCAATAGCTATAATGGTTACTGCAATAATTTGAGTCTGACAAAAGGTTTTATTGAATTACACATTTACAATGTGAGCACCCTACAGCTAACAAGATACCTCTGAATGTTCCAACATCTACACTGAGACATAGTCATCCATATGGATGGTCAAAAAGCTTTAGAGGACAGGAAACCCAGATACCCAAAATTAGTATTGTGTGGACTGATTCTCCTGAATACACAAAGACCCCAGGGTTTCGGCCCGAAACGTCGCCTATTTCCTTCGCTCCATAGATGCTGCTGCACCCGCTGAGTTTCTCCAGCAATTTTGTGTACCTTCGATCTTCCAGCATCTGCAGTTCCTTCTTGAACCCATTATTAATGGACTGATGGGGTCAAGGAAAGAGCGTTCACGTTTTCATCAGTTAATTTTTTTCTCTCTTTCATGTGCTTCCAAATATTTGTGATGGTGTCAGGTTAAGTAAGAGGGGAGGTGCATCGAGACCTGGGGGGTCCTTGTGATCAACAGACATTTGGAACTAGCAGAAAGGCAGAGCAAGATCTGTGTGGCGTGCTTCAGCTGGCACTGCCTGGAGGTTTATTTGCTGTTTGCAGTATAATGTTGATAAGTGTGAGGTTATCCACTTTGGCGGCAAGAACAAGGAGTCCGATTATTATCTCAATGTTGTCAGATTAAGTAAGAGGGGAGGTGCAACGAGACCTGGGGGGATCCTTGTTCATCAGTCGCTGAAAGTAAACATGCAGGTACAGCAGGCAGTGAAGGAAACTAATGGCATGTTGGCCTTCATAACGAGAGGATTTGAGTATAGGTCCTTCTGCAGTTGTACAGGGCCCTGGTGAGACCACATCTGGAGTATTGTGTGCAGTTTTGGTCACCTAGTTTGAGGATGGACATCTTTGCTATTGACGCAGTGCAGCGTAGGTTCACGAGGTTAATTCCCAGGATGGCGGGACTGTCATATGAGGAAAGATTGGAAAGGCTGGGCTTGTATTCACTGGAATTTAGAAGGATGAGAGAGGATCTTATAGAAACGGATAAAATTCTTAAAGGACTGGACAAGCTAGATGCAGGAAAAAATGTTTTCAATGATGGAGGAGTCCAGAACCAGAGGTCCACAGTCTAAGAATAAAGGGGAGGCCATTTAAAACTGAGATGAAAAAACGTTTTCACCCAGAGAGTTGTGAATTTGTGGAATTCCCTGCCACAGAATGCAGTAGAGGCCAAATCACTGGATGAATTTAAAAGAGGGTTCGATAGAGCTCTAGGGCCTAGCGGAATCAAGGGATATGGGGAGAAGGCAGGCACAGGTTACTGATTGTGGATGATCAGCCATGATCACAATGAATGGCGGTGCTGGCTCAAAGGGCCAAATAGCCTCCTCCTGCACCTATTTTCTATGTTTCTATGTTTGCAAAGCGTGGAGCTCCTTCTGCATCATGCATCGACAAATGCTAGTGTAACTGTGTGACAAGTGCAGGGGAGCAGCTGTACGGTGTAGGCTGCGTCTGGAAAGGTCAAGCCCCCTGCACCTACGTCCAGTGCAGGAACTGCTTTTTCTTCTTGCGTATGGCATTCACAGCCTAAAGTTGTAGGACAACTTGTGCTATTTGATCTTATTTGATTGTGCGCGCCAGGTTGATTGCATTCGTCGAAACAGGGCGGACCACATGAAGGTTGCAATCTCCCACCCTGCAGGAACTGCTGATTGCCTATCCAGGTTATCTTCATGGCCTTCCATTCTGGGTAATATCATTGAACATTGAACTGTACTGCACAGGACTGGCCCTGCAGCCCACAATGTCTGCTCCAAACATGACACCAAGGTAAACTAATCTCCTCTGCCCACATGGGATCCACAACCTTCCATTCCCTATATATTGGTGTACCTATCTAAAAGCCTCTTAAATGTCATTATCGTATCTGCTTCCACTGCTACCCCTGGTAGCACATTCCATGACCCATCGTCCACTGTATACAAAGATAAGCTCCATACATCTCCTTTAAACTTTCTCCCTCTGGCCATTGAACTATGCCCTCTAGTTTTTGACATTTCCACACTGGGAAAGTCTAACCTCTAATAATATTTACACTTATTTTAGATCACCCCACAGCTGCCATTGTGGCAGAGAAAACAATCTAAAGAGAAAACAGGATGTCCATCCTTTCCTTGTAGCTAATATCCTCAAAATCCAGACAGTATTCTATTAATCTCTCCCGCACCCTCTCCCAAACCTCCAATTTTCCTTTGTGCAGCATTGAAGGAGGCATCATTGTGCCATCCAAGTCTTGCTGCCAATTCCGTCCCAGCGTCCTCTGTGCCAATGTGAACAGAGTCACATTTACACACATTATTGTCACAGCTTCAGCCTCCTTGTTCTGATGGAGCTCCTTATCCATTCTGTGTCCTTCTCTCAGTTCACCTTTCTGACTTGCTTCACCTCATCAGTGACCTGATGGAGGGAGTGACCAATTGGTAGTTGAAGCTGGGTCTAGTCTCAAACAAATGGTAGTTTGAAGATAGACACAAAAAGCTGGAGTACCTCAGCGGGACAGGCAGCGTCTCTGGGGAGAAGGAATGGGTGACGTTTCGGGTTGAGATCCTTCCTCGGAAGTAGTAATGTAGGTTGTTGGCTTGAGTTGAGTTTAGTTTAATGTCACATGTACTGAGTTACAGTGAAAAGCTTTTTTTGCGTGCTGTGATGTTACATGTAAGCAAAGTGTATTTTAGCCCCTCCTAGTGGTTGCTTAAAGGATTGCGGCCACCTAAATTCACTCTTGCTCTCCATTCATTGCTTGTGATCACATGATTGGACTCATGGATGAGACAGGCCATTTTGTATTGGGACCAGGACAGCAATGTGCTCTGAAGCCCTCTCTGTTAAATCCATTGCCATCTGCCCGTGTTGAGCCTTGGAGAAGCTTCGTTTTTCACTATTCTGTCCCCTTGCATGTGTGGCTGTACACGAAGTGACAGATAGCTAAACAGGTCCAACATTATCCTGGGACCCATCCACACAGCTTCTCACCCATGAAGGGACCCCATACGCCCTCTCTTGGGATGCAAGCTACGTCATCTGCTCCTAGTCACACACCTATGGATGATTTGGCCATATACATGGCTGGTCGCGAGCTTGTTACCTCTGGGATGAACAAATTCGACGACCGTCCGGAAAATTATTGGGGTTGGAAATCCACCTTCATGAATGTCATAGAGGGACTGAGACTCACGTGTAATGAAGAGCTTAACCTTTTAACCAAATGGTTAGGCCCTCAATCATCGGAGCAGGTTAGGAGAATCAGAGCTGTTCATGTCAGTGATTCTGCCTCTGGGCTTATGACGGCATGGGCGCGTCTTGAGGAGTGCTACGGGGCACCAGAAACAATTGAGAAGGCTCTTTTGGACAAACTTGAGAGTTTCCCCAAGATTGGTAATAAGGATCCCCTCAAATTAAGGGAGCTGGGCGATCTGCTACGAGAGTTGGAGTCAGCAAAATCAGACGGTTATTTATCTGGGCTCGTCTACTTGGATACATCTCGGGGTGTTAATCCAATTGTAGAGAAACTGCCATATGGGCTACAAGAAAAGTGGCTAACACAAGGCAGTTCGTACAAGCTACAACATCAAGTCCAGTTTCCACCATTCTCCTTCTTCACCGATTTTGTCTGCAGAGAGGCCCAGACTCGTAATGATCCGAGTTTCACACTCGGCTCCTCTGGCATGACAGCAGGAAAACCAGACATTCCTGTGAAGAAGTACACTTACGCTAGAGGCCAAGTCTCATCCCACAAAACGGAGATCACGTCAGCACCTGCCACTAAGACTGCCTTTAACAAGTTGGATGTCGACGGATAGTGCCGGATTCACAATAAGCCTCATCCCCTTAAGCGATGCAGAGGCTTCCGAGCCATGACACTAGAGGAACGCAAAACATTTCTTAAAGAGACAGGGATTTGTTTCAAATGCTGCTCCTCAACCAATCACATGGCTAAAGATTGCAAAATGACTATTCAGTGCAAAGAGTGTGACAGCAATAAACACGTCACAGCTCTTCATCCGGGACCAGCTCCATGGACCATCAAAGACCACGACTTTGTGGATGGCGGGGAGAAAAGGGAAGAGGTTTCTCCTGACATCATTTCCAAATGCACTGAAGTGTGTGGTGAAGCCAATCACTCCCGCTCTTGCTCAAAAATCTGCTTCATAAAGGTGCATCCTAAAGGACAACCATACAGGTCAATGAGAGTCTATGCTGTACTTGACGACCAAAGTAATAGGTCTCTCGCTCGGTCAGAGTTCTTTGACCACTTTAACATCGGGGGTGCAAATTCTCCTTACACTCTGCGCACATGCTGGAGTAACAGAGATGTCTGGGAGAAGAGGAACCAGCTTTGTTGCTCAGTCTGTAGATGGGAGTCTCAGTGTGCATCTCCCCACACTCATCGAGTGCAACCATATGCCAGATGATAGATCAGAAATCCCTACTCCTGAGGCTGCCAAACACCACTCCCACCTTGAGGCTATTGCTCACCTCATCCCTGAACTCGACCCTGGTTCACAAATTCTGCTCCTTCTTGGCCGAGATGTCTTGCGGGTCCACAAAGTAAGAGACCAACATAATGGAACAAACAATGCTCCCTATGCCCAAAGACTCGACCTTGGCTGGGTCGTAGTTGGAGACGTTTGTTTGGGTGCTGCTCACAAACCAAAGGTAGTCACCACATATCGTACTAACGTTCTGGAGAATGGCCGTCACTCTCACTTCAGCCCATGTCCCAACCATCTTGTTCTGAAAGAGAAGCTCACCGTAAGGACAGGCACAAACCCTCTCAGCTCCCAAAACCTACAACACTCCCATATCTCTGGCAGCACAGTTCAGAAATCTGATGATTGTTCACTAGGAAGTGAGATCTTTGTAAGAACAGAGGATGACAACAAGGTTGCCCCATCTATTGAGGACAAACGGTTTATTCAGTTGATGGACAAGGAAATGTTCATGAATAATGCCAACAGTTGGGTGGCCCCTCTTCCCTTTCGTACACCAAGGCCACGGCTGCCCAACAACAGAGAACAAGCTCTGACCCGCTTCACCAGCCTCTGTCGTACTCTCGAACGAAAACCTGAAATGAAGAACCATTTTCTGGCTTTCATGCAGAAAATCTTTGACCTAGATCATGCTGAAGTGGCTCCACATTACACGACGGAGAAGAATGCTGGTATCTTCCCAGTTTTGGTGTGTACCACCCACGTAAGCCTGGTCAAATCCGCGTCGTGTTTGACTCCAGTGCTCCACATCTTGGCGTCTCATTGAATGATGTGCTCTTGACAGGACCAGACTTAAACAACAGCTTGCTGGGAGTACTGATCAGATTCAGGTGTGAGCAAGTAGCTGTCACAGCGGATATTGAACACATGTTCCACAGCTTTGTCGTCAGTGAGGACCACAGGAACTTTCTCCGATTCCTGTGGTTCAAAGACAACGACATCACCAAAGAAGTTGAGGAATATAGGATGAAAGTCCATGTATTCGGCCATCGTCCCTCTCCGGCAGTTGCTACCTATGGACTACGAGGAGCCGCTCCACATGGAGAGGACGAGTTTGGTGCAAATGCAAAGCAATTCATACACAGGGACTTCTATGTTGATGATGGACTAAAGTCACTGCCATCTGTAACTGAAGCCATCAATTTATTGAAAGCAGCCCAAGGTATGCTCGCCATCTCTAACTTGAGGCTTCATGAGATAGCATCCAACTGCACAGTCGTCATGCAGGCATTTCTGTCAACGGACCATGCAAAGGACTTGAAAGACCTTGACTTAGACATTGACTCCCTTCCTGTACAACGTAGCCTAGGGCTAAGCTGGAACCTTGTAAATGACACCTTCACATTCCATGTTGCTAACAGTGAGAAGCCATTCACTCGAAGAGGAGTGCTTGCAACCATTAATAGCCTATTCGATCCACTTGGTCTTGTGGCTCCTATTACCATCCAAGGTAAACTCTTACTACGTCAGCTCATGAGCGACGCCAGCGACTGGGATGCTCCCCTACCATCTGAAAAGGAAGCAGAATGGATTGCTTGGAGAGATTCACTGCAAGATCTCGAACAGTTTCAAACCCCTCGAGCATACACCACATCTTCCCTTGCCGGTGCTCAACTTACAGAGATCCACATCTTTACAGACGCTTCCATAAAGGCCATTGCAGCTGTGGCATACCTTAAGGTGGTGGATGTTGAGGGGAAAATGCCACATTGGTTTCATAATGGGTAAAGCCAAGCTAGCGCCCATGTCAGTTCACACTGTTCCCAGGCTTGAGTTAGGTGCTGCCGTTTTGGCAGTGGAGATTGCTGAGCTGGTTGTGAATGAACTGGACATCAACACCAACAGTCTGAAGTTCTATACCGACAGTAAGGTGGTGTTGGGGTACATCAATAATGAAATCAGGAGGTTTTATGTATACGTCAGCAACAGAGTGGAACGGATAAGAAAATCCACACGACCTGAACAGTGGCATTATGTTCACACAGGTCAGAACCCTGCAGATGTTGCTACCAGGTCAGTGTCTTCAGCCCAACTCTCCAACACCAACTGGCTCACCGGCCCAGATTTCCTGTTAAATCTTGTGGAGACAGACAAGGCAGAGGAGACTTCCTATAATCCAGAATCTGATCTGGAGGTCCGATGCCACGCTAACACAGCCACAGACTCCCACCAAGGTATTGGTTCACATCGCTTTGAAAGGTTTTCCAAGTGGCAACCCCTTGTCAGAGCTATGGCTTCCCTCATCCACATCATTCACACCTTTAAGTCTAAGAAGGATAGCAGCACACAAGGTTGTAATGGTTGGCATTACTGTTCAAAAGCCCACACAGTTGAAATACTGTCACAAGCAAAGGCTGTCATTATCAGATGTGTACAAAGGGAAGTATACCAAACTGAGGTGTCCTGTCTAGAGAAAGGAAGGATCATTCCCAAAAACAGTTCCCTAAAGAAGCTCAATCCGATCCTTGATGGTAATGGACTCTTGAGAATAGGAGGCCGGTTTCAGCATGCTCCACTTGAGATAGAGGAGAAACACCCTCTCATCATTCCTGGTCGCAGCCATGTTGCGAGCTTACTTGTAAATCACTACCATGAGAGAGTTAGACATCAAGGCAGAATCTTCACCGAGGGAGCTGTCCGCACAGATGGTATCTGGATTGTGGGAGCTAAGAGATGCATTGCCAGCAATCTGCATAGATGTGTCACATGTATCAAACTCCGTGGAAAGACAGCAGAACAGAAAATGGCAGATCTTCCATCTGATCGTCTCAGCACAGAACCCCCTTTTACAAACGTGGGTTTGGATGTGTTTGGCCCCTGGAATATCTCCACTCGCCGTAGGTGCAGCGAATAGCAAAAGGTGGGCTGTATTGTTCACATGCCTAAGCATACGTGCTGTTCATATCGAGCTGATTGAGTCGATGGACACATCAAGCTTCATCAATGCTCTATGACGCTTCTTTGCAGTGCGTGGTCCAGTAAAGGTGATCCGCTCTGACTGTGGGACGAATTTTAAGGGAGCCTGCAAAGTGCTGCAAATCATCCTACAAGATGAGAATAACATCTCAAAGTATCTTAATGAGGAAGGATGCACGTGGCTTTCAACCCACCCCACTCTTCCCATATGGGGGGAGTGTGGGAAAGAATGATCGGGGTTTCAAGACGGATCCTTGACTCCATGCTTTCTCAGACTAGCTCCTCGCATCTTACTCACGAAGTGCTTTCGACTCTTATGGCTGAGGTTACCGCAATAATAAATGCAAGGCCTCTCGCACCTATCTCAGCTGATGCAGAATCACCCTTTCTTCTGACCCCAGCCACGATCCTGACACAGAAGGTCTGCACCACTTCTCCTCCACCAGGATCCTTTGAAAATGCAGATCTATATCGTCAGCAGTGGAAAAGAGTCCAGCATTTGGCAAATGCCTTTTGGGAGAGATGGAGACGACAATATCTTTCTACTCTACAGAGCCGAAGCAAGTGACAAGACAGTCAGCCCAATGTCAAGGAAGGACTTGGTGCTGCTCAGAGACTCTCAGGTGAAAAGGAACCAATGGCTCATGGCTCTCGTTACCAAGGCTCACCCTGACGACGCTGGTAAGGTCAGGAAGCTTGAGCTGAAGGTTACCAAAGGAGGGACTATTAAGACCTTCCTCAGGCCGGTAACTGAAGTAGTGGTGCTTATGCCATCCTAAGCCTCTACCATGGACAGTTCCTTGCTTATTTTGTTACTTGGTTGTAAATAGTTTGTAACTGACTGTAATTAGAGAATTGGTAGTGGTATTGTGATCAATACCAGATGGGGAGTGTGATGTTACATGTAAGCAAAGTGGTTACTTAAAAGATTGCGGCCACCTAAATTCACTCTTGTTCTCCATTCGTTGCTTGTGATCACATGATTGGACTCATGGATGAGACAGGCCATTTTGTATTGGGACCAGGACAGCAATGTGCTCTGAAGCCCTCTCTGTTAAATCCATTGCCATCTGCCCGTGTTGAGCCTTGGAGAAGCTTCGTTGTAAGTTTACATTTCATGTTTCTTGTTTAGGGATGACTATTGATGCATATTATGTAATGTTAAGTGGCTATTTGTGTATTTACTTCATCTTTTACATGGTTTAAGGAAGTTTTCTTCTGTCTTTAATTTCAGTTTCACAAAAAAGAGTCATGGAAGCATTGTAAAAAGCAAGTTGATGAAGACAAATAAATAAATGAAATTCAACTTTATTTCCACGTCTAAGTCATCACTTAACCCTTTCAGTGCCAAGTACACCTGTTTAGCTATCTGTCACTTCGTGTACAGCCACACATGCAAGGGGACAGAATACGTGCTATCCAGTCAGCAGAAAGGCAATACATGATTACAATCGCGCAATACACAGTGTACAGATACATGATGAAGGGAACAACATGAATAATGTTTAGTGCAAGATCAATTCCAGGAGAGTCCGATCAAAGATAGTCCATGGGTCTCCCATGAGGTGGGTCGTAGCTCAGGACTGTTCTCTAGTTGTTGATAGGAGGGATCAGTTGACTGATAACAGCTGGGAGGAAACTGTTCCTTGAATCTTCAGGATCATGAGTCAAACCAACCAGTTGGCAAACCTCTGATGAAGCAACAAGAAGCCACACTTACATCACTAGATCCCGTGACTAGTAGTACCAGTACTAATATAAGCTTATGCACATACATAAGCCTCACCCCAGATTAATGGCATGGTATCCACATGGAGTCACTACTAGAAATTCAATCTCTGCAGTAGTTTAGTTTAGTTTAGAGATACAATGCGGAAACAGGCCCTTCAGCCCATCAAGTCCGCACCGACCAGTGATCCCCACACACTAACCCTATCCTACACGCACTAGAGATAATTTACATTTATATCAAGCTAATTAACCCACAGACCTGTACATTTTTGGAGTGTGGGAGGAAACCGAAGATCTAGGAGAAAACCCACGGGGAGAACGTACAAACTCCGTACAGACAGCACTTGTAGGCTAGATCAAACCCGGGTCTCTGGTGCTGTAAGGCAGAAACTCCACCGCTGTGCCACTGTGCCGCCCAGTGTTTGTGTTATACCAGCACTGATAGATTGCAAAACCTATGTAGTTAACAAACACCAAACTGCAGAGTTACAGTATATTAGCAATTTGTATCTTTTATTGTTCAAGTAATGAAAAAAGGTTTCTTCCTTTAATTATGCACCTCTGTTGGTTGGTTCAAAGGATTTTCTGCGACAACTCAGAGAGAAGGAATGTGCAATCTCTTTCCTCTTTTGGAAAGAATTGACGACACGGGGAAATTTTAATTGACAAGATAAAGAGAACTGTTTCAATTTTTTAGGTGAAGTTAGCAATAAAGACACTTCTTCCATTTTTTGGGGGGGTAATAACTTTGGCTGAAAGTGATAATGGTGGTTGTTTGAAATTGGAATATTCAAAACTAATTGAGCTGAACATCTTCTGAGAACTTCAAACCGCCATCACTTGTGGCAGTGGAGTGTGAAATGTGTGCGGATAAGAGGTTCCTTACTACGGAATAACTTATCTACATTATGGCATTTCTGTTATTATGCAAATCATTCTTTTAATAAAAGGATTAGAGTTCACACACATGGCCTGCCTCGATACTATGTTCACCAAATATTATTTCCGCAGTGGTGACTTTATAGGAACAAAAGCAATAATTGACTATGCATGTTAAATTCACCAATACTTAAACTATTAATTCAAAACTGACTGACGAATTTGACTTTCGATTTGCCTCACTGTTGCAACATTTCAACAAGCAGGATAGAGTGTCACGGTGGCGCAGCAGTAGAGTTGCTGCCTTTACAGCGCCAGAGACCCGGGTTTGATCCTGACTACGGCTGTTACCTGTTGGGAGTTTGCACGTTCTCCCCGTGACCATGCGTGGGTTTTCTCCAGTTGCTCCACTTTCCTTCCACACTCTAAAAACATACAGGTTTGTCGTTTAATTGGCTTATGTAAAATTGTCCCTAGTGCGTAGGACAGTGTTAGCGTGCATGGTGATCGCTGGTCAGTGCAGACTTGGTGGGCCGAAGGGCCTGTTTCCGCACTGTATCTCTAAAGGCCAGGGATTGTAGTGTGAAAAAATGTAGCTTTCTTCTAAAGTACATAGTCGTCACATTTCCAGCACCAGCTTTTAGCTTTCAAGGATCAAATTATTAAAAATATCTGATTTATCTTGGCCTTAATGGCCCATTATCCTATCATGGGTGGGTGATGTGGAGATCGGCCTGGTCTTGCGATGCCATCGGTACCTTCCACCACCGCTCTGCTGCTCTGTAAAACTACTGCAGGCCGCTCCCAATCAGTGTGCTCACCTGGCTTCTGCGGGGCCTCCTGCGGGGTTTGTTCTATGTGTGTCCCCCCTCCTCCCCCGCTGCTGTAGACCCCCCAGCAGCCTACTCCACCAACACCTCAACCTGTGGCCACCACAATCATGCTGTATGCGGCCAACCCGCAGCTGCCCTTCTGCTTCAGTTTGTAGGTTTTAGATACAGTACGGAAACAGGCCCTGGTGGTAAAGAAAGATGCATTGGGAGCAACACGTGCAGAAGATGAGGTTTGAAGAGGTGCAACTGACTTTCTATCTAACCTGTAAGCCACTGCATGGGGTCTATCTCAAATTAGACAAGTGAGGTTCTCGTGGACTTGTAGTTTGCTCAGCTACGCTCAGTCAGTATCAACAATATGGCTGAAGGGACCAAATGTCACATTTCCCTGCTTACTTTAATTTAGTTTGGTTTAGAGATACAGCACGGAAATAGGCCCTTCGGCCCACTGTGTCCCCCGCCAACCAGTGATCCCCGCACACTAATGCTATCCTACACACACTGGGGACAATTTTTACAATTACATAAAACCAGTTAGCCTACAAACCTGGACGTCTTTAGAGTGTGGGAGGAAACCGGAGATCCCAGAAAAAATCCATGCAGGTCACGGGGAGAATGTACAAACTCCGTACAGACAGCACCCTTAGTCAGCATCGAACCCATGTGTCTGGGGCAGAAAGGCAGAAACTCCACCGCTGGGCCACTGTGTGTCGAGGTCACCATCATTCTCTTCCCCCATTGCTGACCTTGACAATGGTTTACACCTGAGAAGCAGCAAAAAGCTGATGTGAACGATTTCCGCAAATGTTTCTGTGGCTTTCAGTTCCCTCATTAATCAGTGTAAGCCTGATAGATAGGACTGGTTTAAAGGGATTATGGGCCAATCGCAGGCAGATAGGACCGATGTAGATGGGGCATGTAGATCGGCATGCACATTGGACCGATGGGCCTGGTTCCACATTGTCCACTCTATGATTCTATGTCTCTCCAAGACTTTTAATGTCTTCCCGCATACCATCCTGTCTTTCAAATATATTGCTGTTGGTTGCTTGCTTCTGCATCTAAATCCTGGAGCTCCCCACCACAGCACCATGAGAGGAACTTCACCAGACAGACAACAGTGTTTCAAGAAAGTGGTGAACCAACACCTTTTTGGGAGCAATAGAAAGAGTAATAGATACTGGTCTTGTCAGGGAAGTCTACATGATGGCATCTATTCCGTTTCTCCTCAGATGCTGAGTTACTCCAGCTTCCTGTGGTCCATCTCCGGCTTAAACCAACATCTGTAGTTCCTTCCTTCACATACATGAGAAATATATAAAATTATGAGAAGCAAAGGTTGGATAGACAGTCAGAACCTTTTTAACACAGTGTAATGCCAAAGAGGGCATAGCTTAAGGTGAGAGGGGCAAAGGGTGAAGATGTGAAGGGTCTCGACCCGAAACATCTCCCATTCCTTCTATCCAGAGATGCTGCCTTTCCCACTGAGTTACTCCAGCATTTTGTGTCTGTCTTCTGTGAAGAGTACGTTTTTTACACAGAGTGGTGGGAACCTGGAAAGCACTGTCAGGGGTGGTGGTTGAGGCAGATACAATAGTAGCATTTAAGATGCTTTTAGATAGGCACATGGAGATGCAGGGAACGGAGGGGTTTGGATCAGGCTGAGCTAATTAGTTTAACGATGTCATGTATGTCACAGACATTGTGGGCTGAAGGGACCTTTCCTGTGTTCTACTGTTCTATATGTTAAGCTTCATGTTCAATTAGTGCCTCTAACATATTCTTAAAAGCAGGTCAATACTTGAATCCCATAATTCAACTGAAGTTTCCATTTGTAAAGAATTAATTTAACACACAACTATATCCGGACCTGTCATATTATTTATATTAATAACAGCTGCTGTAAGGATTATTTTGCTGAGGCACAAAAATGACTCTGTTGGTCGAATCCTTGCCTATGAGTGAATGTGTAATAAATTCAATCCCCATGCCAGAGATTAGGCTGGCATTTTCTGTGAGTATTGACTAAGTGCGGCCATGCTATTGCAGAAACTGTCTTTTCAAGGAAGTATCAAACAAATATCCCTGCTGTCTGGGCTACATAGAAGGTTCAATGGAAACATTTTGAGTTAGGGAACAATCTATGACATTTTGTCTGATATGTATTCCTCACTTTACATTAGTACAATACAATACAATTATTTATTGTCATTTGAACCTCAAATGAAGTTCAAATGAAATTTGGTTTCTGCAGTCATACAAGAAAAGAACCAAGACACACACCAACACAATTTACACAAACATCCATCACAGTGAATCTCCTTCTCACTGTGATGGAAGGCAAAGTCTCGTCTCTCCCCTGTGCTCCATTCTTCTCCCGATGTTAAAGCCCCCGACAGGCGATGGCAAGTCCCGTGGCCATTTGTAAGGCATGATTAGCAAGTTTGCTGATGACACTAACGTGGGTGGTGTGATAGATTGTGCAGATAGTGCAGTCTGAAGAAGGGTCTCGACCCAAAACATCACCCAATCCTTCTCTCCAGAGGTGCTGCCTGTCCCGCTGAGTTACTCCAGCATGTTGTGTCTACAACAGGCTCATTCTGCCTACAGCATAGTTTAGTGCTAGAGTTACTCGCAGTATTAGTGGAAGGAATGGACAGGAGTCCATTCGGGTCAAGACTCTTGTTCCCACTACAAGATACAAGAGATACAAGATAGATTTATTCATCACATGTGGCAGATGACACAGTGAAATGTAATTCCCATACAGCCATACAATAAAATAAGGGACACAACACACTATAGAATTTGACATAAAACATTCCCACACAGCAGAATCAAAGTTTCCCACTGTGTGGGAAGGCACCAAAGTCAATCTCTTCCTCCACTGTTCCTCATGGTCAGGGCCTCCCCAAGCCCTCCGCAGTTGCCGCTACGGGCGGCCCGATGTCCAGGACCGCTCACCGGGGTGATACAAGTCCGACGTCGGGGCTGCGGGACGTCCTCAGCGGCGTGGACACAGAGTCGGCCCCCTCCTACCGGAGTCGGCGGCTTCCAAAGTCCGCAGGCCGCGCCGGGTGGAGACTGCTGCTCGAGACCCTCTGCAAGGCGCTCCAGGACTCCACGATGTTGTTCAGCGCCGCCCGCGTTGGAAGCTCTCCGCACCAGAGCTCCACGATGTTGGAGCAGCGGCCCAACGCTCCGGAGCTCCAAACGGCGACCCAGGTAGGCATCGCCCGCTCCGCGGTGACTCCAGCGCTGCGCCGCCGCTGTAGCAGCCCTGGTCCGGTTCCCGGTCCCCGGCAGGAAAGGCCGCTCCGATCCAGCTGGTAGGCCGCGAGGTGGGGGGCGAGGACGCGACTCGGAGAAATAGTCGCGTCCCCGCCAGGAAGAGACTGGGAGACGGTTTCCCCCTTACCCTGCACCCCTCCCCCACATAGAAAAGTAAAAGTTTCCCCCAACACAAAACTTTAGACTAACTAAAAATAAAAAAAAGATAGAAATAACAGACAGGCTGTAGGTAGAGGCTGCTGCAGTGCAGCGCCCCCTAGGGTCAGGGTGAACAGTGGAGGGGCAGTATTAGTGGGGGAGGATGGAGATGATTCAGCTGTCTGTAAATTACAATTGTGTTGAGTGGGGGGTGGGGGGATCGTTGATTGGTATATAAGGAGGTTTGATGTTCAGGAGCTTGGTGATCTGGACTGTAGGAGGGTGGGATCCACTAGTGGAACAGGCTGAGATTAAATTTCACTGCCATTTACCTGCTGTTTGTGGAGATCATAATGTGCATCACTTTAATAGTCTGGAATTGCATTTCTCAGTGAA
Organism: Amblyraja radiata; assembly: GCF_010909765.2. Classification (NCBI taxonomy): domain Eukaryota; kingdom Metazoa; phylum Chordata; class Chondrichthyes; order Rajiformes; family Rajidae; genus Amblyraja; species Amblyraja radiata. Next base: position 13,732,718 of record NC_045962.1, on the reverse strand, counting down.
ACCCATGCATTTATACATGTACACAAATAAATATATAGACCAGGAGACAGTTGTGCTACATGACAAGTTAGAAAGTTATTCAACCTTGGATCGCACTGTGGTAAAGCTTCCCACGTGGCTTTTACAAAATTCATAAGTGCGTAAGTCATAGGAACAGAATTATGCGATTTGGCCCATCGAGTCCACTCCGCCATTCAACCATGGCTGACCTAGTTTTCTCTCTCAACCCCATTCATCTGTTTTCTCCCCATAACCTTTGATTCACAAAAAAAAAAATGTTTTTCCACACACTGCAGGGTCCAAGGGTGGATGTGGTGGGTTGGTGAGGGGAGAGATGGCCAGTAGTCTGTGGGCTGACTGGGGTCAGGGTGAATGGTGAGTGTGGAGGGGCAGTGTTAGTGGGGGAGGGTGGAGATGATTCAGCTGTCTGTAAATTACAATTGTGTTGAGTGGGGGGTGGGGGGATCGTTGATTGGTATATAAGGAGGTTTGATGTTCAGGAGCTTGGTGATCTGGACTGTAGGAGGGTGGGATTAGCGGGGGTGGGTGGGGATGCTGTAGAAAGATATCCTGTTGTGGTGGAGAAACTTGCAGGTGCCTAACATCCTGAGAACCAAACCGTCTCTGGACCTTTGCTCCTAGCAGGATACAGGTTCACCCACGGCGGGCAGGTTGAGGGGAAGGTTAGTGACAATGTACGGTCCACGAAGAAGACCTCAAAGGTGAAAGTGGAGTAGGATGCTGGCTGGCCAACAGGTGGAGCACCGCAAAGCTGACAAGGCCTCAGCAGGGAGAGACTTTGTGGAGTCCATGCTGTTGGACCTGGGGCTGTCTCTGTCAAGGACCACATGGTGGCAGTCCATGCACCAGTTAAAAGATGTCACCTACAGACATCCACCCGGAGGGACAAAGTGTGTGGCTCGAAGCTCGGTTCTTCAGCCATCTCAAGACCCACAGCCAGGACCCACCCGGACAATCATACTAAACATGGAGAGGTGGTTTCCACTAGTGGGTGAGTCTAGGACGAGAATTAAAAGCTGTTCTTTTTGTAAGGAGATGAGGAGAAATTTATTTAGTCAGAGGGTGGTGAATCTGTGGAATTCTTTGCCATGGAAGGCTGTGGAGGCCAAGTCAGTGGATATTTTTAAGGCAGAGATAGATAGATTCTTGATTAGTACGAGTGTCAGAGGTTATGGGGAGAAGGCAGGATAATGGGATTAGGAGGGAGAGATTGATCAGCCATGATTGAACGGTGGAGTAGACTTGATGGGCTGAATGGCTTAAATCTACTCCTATTCCTTGTGACCTTATGACCTTATGACCTTTTGACCTTATGAGCTTAGGACCCTAAGTGATCATCGATGATGAAAATCATCATTATTTAGTCTGGAGTGACTCAATTAAACCCAAAATCTTCTGAGGGAGTCCGTCAATGACCTCCCCTTGTTACAACATCTAATTTACCCGCCAGCTTTCCCATAGATGACATTCCATGGGAAGTGTGTTACTTGGAGTCCTTCTGAAAATGCAAATCATGTCGGATCTGCAATCATAGCTCATTCCAAATGTGTTCAGAAAGAAATGAAATGAGCAAGAGATTGCTATTATTGCATTTCACTCCAGGAGAAGTCCATATTCAGTCATGCGGTACTGAGATAAAAGATCCCTGATTGAATTTCCAAATGATAATTTTGTAATAAAATCCTCGGCAGAAATAAAATGGCTCCAAGTTTTTCAGAGACTACAATGGAGATTTCAATCAAGGATGTGGGCAAGTGCAGGAATATGTTATTTTCACCCCCTTGTGACACGGCGTTAAATGGCAGCCAGGCCCCGAGGAACTGGATGTACGGCAGCAATAATTTCAGTGACCTTAGCCGGCTGTTCAAGGTAAGTGAATGCATCTACAAATGTCACATCCTGCCACCTGCACCACCTGCCTCAGCAGCTGCTCAATCCCCATTACTCAATGATTAACGATCTCCAGGAACACTCATTCAGAGCCAACCTTCATGCCTTTCATCGCACCCTCCTACATTTTGGACGACTGTAGGCCACGCAGCTAACGCGCACAATCCCCGTCGATTCAGCCATGGCAGATACCCTCTGTTGCCGTCCCCTGTCTGTTCCAGAACAGGGTGCCACACAGGAGCAGTGTGGCATAGTGGCACAGCGGTAGAGTTGCTGCCTTAAGCCCCTGTCCCACTTAGGAGACCTAAACAGCAACCTCTGGTGACCTTGCCCGCAACCCAAGGTTTCCATGAGGTCACCGGAGGTTTTGGTCACTCTCCCTAATGGTCGAAAGTGGTTTCCGCATGGTCGAGGCTTCATCTAGGTTGCTGCTATTTTTTCATCATGATTAAAACCGGCCTCGACTAAAAATAGGTAGTTGTTTTAAACATCAATAACTTTTCAGTCGCAGGTCTAGTCGAAGCCGGTTTTCTTCATAGTCGAGGAAGGTTTTCAACATATGCGTTGGAGGTGGTAGGAGGTTGCAGGTCACCTCGACCTTGATTTTTTTTTTGGGTGACGGACAAGGTCACCAGAGGTTGTTGTTTAGGTCTCCTAAGTGGGACAGGGGCTTTACAGCAGCAGAGACGCGGGTTCGATCCTGAATTCGAGTGCTGTCTGTACTGAGTTTGTACGTTCTCCCCATGTCCTGCGTGGAATTTCCCCGGGTGCTGTATTTTGTGCTGTATATAAGTGCCGGCCAGATCAGCTGGTGGACCTGCTGCCTCACAGCGCCGCAGACCTGGGTTCGATCCTGAGCTTGTGTGCAGTCTGAGTGGAGTTTGCATGTTCTCCCTGCGATCGCAGCGGTTTCCTCCAGGTGTTCAGGTTTCCTCCCACATCCCAAAGACATGCGGGTTTGTAGATTAATTGCCCTCCATAAATTGCCTCTGGTGTGCAGGGTGTGGATGTGAAAGTGGGATTACATGGAACTGGTGTGATTGGGTGATCTATGGTTAGCATGGACTCTGTGGGCCGAAGGGCCTGTTTCCATGCTGTATCTCTAAAACAAAAAACAAAACCTCTTGCCTTTAAAAAGAGTAGCCTGGCTTCAAGTAGGCCATTCCTTAATTCTGTCACCCCTCCTATATGTGCAGCATTCAGCGATGTTGGGTAAATAGTAACATGCAAAGTTCTGTAATGCCACTACTGGAAGAACAAGATCAGTCGCAGATTGTCATCTCAGCGTCCCTTTCATGGAGCCATCATTATTTGAATTGAATTGAATTCATTATACAAGTCGCAGTGAAATTCTTTGCTTGCATACCCAAGGTATCCAAATAGTCGCCCATAAAGGGCACTAAAAAGTTACAAATCTCCACCCCCCCCCCCTCTGCGCCAGTTCCCCCTTTGTTCTTCCACCCCCCCCCCCCTCCCTCACGGCGCTCCCCCCAAGCCAGGTCCCCATTGTTCTTGCTACATTTAGAGCATATTGAAAGCATATAAATTACACCGATCCATCAATTTTCACAGCACAGGCGGCCATTTGATCGTAAGTGTGTAACTGGCTGAAAGAGCTGCCACAGCCCGATTCATTTATACCCCTGCAATTATTTGCCTTTTTAATTATATGCCCAATTCACATTCGAGTCATCACCAAATCTCCCTTCCATCACTCTTTCATCGATGCAGCTCATAGTAACTTGCTGATTAAAAGTGTCTCCTCATCTATCTCTGACCTATTGCCAATTAACTTAAATCTGTGCCCTCAGGCCAACCCTAAAACAGAAAATGCAGGAAACACACATTTCATTGGGGTAGGTTCTTAGATAAGATTTGGGTGGCACGAGCAACAGAGCCCTGGATCCCGGGTGTGATCCTGACTTTGGGTGCTGTCTGTATGGAGTTTGTACGTGACCTGCACTGAATTTGCACTGACTTAGTGATCCCCGCACATTAACACTGCTCTACACACACTAGGGACAATTTACATTTACACCAAGCCAATTACCCTACAGACCTGTACGTCTTTGGAATGTGGGACGAAACCGATGATCCCGGAGAAACCCCATGCAGGACACAGGGAAAACATACAAACTCTATATAGACAAGCACCCGTAGTTAGGATCAAACCTGGGTTCCTGGCGCTGCAAGGCAGAAACTCTACCGCTGCGCCACCATGCTGCCCTTTGGTGTTATTCTGGTGATTAACATTGATATTTTCTTCCTGGAAGAGAATGTTCCTCTGTCGTCACTGGCAGCAAGAGAATGTGGAATATACTTAGGAAGGAAGTGCAGAGTTGGTTTGAAAAGTTAACTCTCTCTGTAGATGCTGCCCGTCCAGCTGAGCATTTCCAAACATTTCTGATTTTATTTCAGATTACCAGCATCTGCAGCGTTTGCTTTCCAAATACCCTAACTAAGTTGATGTTCTTTTGCTAGCCTCTTCCATCTGCTACCACACAAGAAAAATAAGGATGGTGAGAAACACATAATGTTGCTTTTCTCCTATAATATGAATTTTGAAGCGTGACTCGAAGCTGTCCAGCCAAGAATGAGGCAGGACATGAAGTTTGTCTAGCCAGTAAATCTTACGATACAGCTCCCTACTACTCCCCTAGGCACGAGCGTTCCCGACCTTAAATAACTCCTGGGGGAGTCCCGTGACCTGCAACTCCCGTCACCAAGACACATGACTCCCCCCTCCAGAGCCGAGGGTTCGCACTGCGCTTGGCTCACCACCAGGGGCCGTCATATGACCCCCCCCCCCAGAACCAGAGGCACCAAAACAGACGGGAAGCCGAAACTATACCAAAAGGCTTCACAAGTAAATATGGCAGGTAATGTGAAAGTGGGTCTTGCTGACCATAAAGCTTTCTTTCCTGAGTGTTGCATTACAAATAACATAGTTTGTTCTTTGTTGAACTTTTATTTTGTTCTTTACTGGTTTAGGCAGCATTTAGTTTAGTTTAGTTTAGAGACACAGCGCGGATACAGGCCCTTCGGCCCACCGAGCCCACGCCGACCAGCGATCCCCGCACATCAACACTATCCTAAACCCACTAGAGGCAATTTACACTTATACCAAGCCAATTAAACCTGTACGCCTTTGGAGTGTGGGAGGAAACCGAAGATCTCGGAGAAAACCCACGCAGGTCACGGGGAGAATGTACAAACTCCGTACAGACAGCACCCGTAGTCCGGCACTGCAAGCGCTGTGAGGCAGCAACTCTACCGCTGTGCCACCATTTGAGATGTTAAAAGTTAGAGCCACAGGAATTATTTTTCAAAGGGAAGGCTAAGGATCTAACAATCCTCCTTGATGGTAAACTATTATGGAAGCACAGTCAGGGTTCTCAGGGTGTTGATGTAGTTAAATTGCTCCAAATTCCACATTGTCTTTCAACACCATCTGACACACAAGGCTGCATTTTGGCTAAAGCTTTTGTATTGATAAGTGAAAGGAATGTTTATTTACAGCTTCAGAAGGGATTTGTGCATTCAATTTCAGTCATTGTGAAATGGCTTGTGTATCATATTCCTGGAAATTAGTTTTTGATTCAATGGTCTATGCTGAAACGATATGAGTGGTGATCTTAATACTCAGAAGAACACAAGTCAGTGTAGCAATATGCAATTTAATGCTTTGAGACTTCTCTGGTATTCAACAGCATTGTAGCTGATCTTCTACTTCAGTGATATTTTCCAGCATTATCCATGCATGTAGAAACAAGGAACTGCAGTTGCTGGCTTCTAAAAAAAAGGCACGACTTGCTGGAGTAACTCGTCAGCGGGTCAGGCAGCATCCCTGGAGAACATGGACAGGTGATGTTTCAGGTCGGGATCCTTCTTCAGGCTGTCCACGCATCTCGAAAATCCCATAATGTGCAGCTACCAGTGTTTGAATGAACAGTGTCTAGTCTGCACAGCCCTCCAGAAGAAAACTCACCATCCACTGAGTGAAGAGGTTTCTCTTTATCTCCGTCCTAAATTAGTTTGTTTTAGTTTAGAGATACAGCTCAGAAACAGACCCTTCCGACCACTGAGTCCGCATCGAACAGCAATGCCCGCACATTAACACAAGCCCACTGAGTCCGTACCAACCAGCGATCCCCACACATTAACACTATCCTACACACACTAAAGACAATTTACACTTATATCAAACCAATTAACTTACAAACCTGAACGTCTTTGGAGTGTGGGAGGAAATCGAAGATCTCAGAGAAAACCCATGCAGGTCACGGGGAGAACGTACAAACTCCGCACAGACAGCACCCGTAGTCGGGATCAAACCCGGGTCTCTGGCGCTGCAAGTGCTGTAAGGCAACAACTCTACTGCTGCACCACCGTGCTAAATATTATATTCTTATTCCCAAACTCTTTCCACCAGAATCTTCAAGCAGAGCATACACCCTTCCTGCATCAAACCTGCCAAGCATTTGAAGTATTTTGAAAGTTTCAATGGGATTTTTTCTCATTTAACTCGAAGGAATACAATTCCAGTCTGCTCAAGGTCTCCTCATGCAGTAAACACGCCATCCCTGGAACCAACTTAGTAAACCTTCGGTGTATTGTCTCCACGGCAAGTATTGACATCTATCTTTTATTTTTGGCTGAAGATAGACACAAAATGCTGGAGCAACTCAACGGGTCAGGCAACATCTCTGGAGAAAAGGGAGAGATGACATTTTAGGTTGAGACACTTCATAAGAATCTGAAGAAGGGTTGTGACCAGAAATGTCACCTGCTCCTTTTGTCCAGAGATGCTGCCCGACAAGAAGGGTCTCCACCCGAAAAGTCACCTATTCATTTCACTCCATAGATACTGCCTCACCCGCTGAGTTTCTCCAACATTTTTGTCTAACTGACCCGTTAAGTTACTCCAGCATTTTGTGTCCATCTTCGGTGTAAATCTGTGGATCATTCCTACACATTATATTTTTGGCTTCTGTATTTGGACACTCTATATAGCAAAGGTCCTTTTGGGTCTACCTTGCGAAACCTATTGGAATCTAAATGACCTCAAATAAACCTCGATTGGATCTCTATTAGGCGTTCCTCTTCCAAAGAGTTCTAGATGCGTAGGATTTTTCAATGATACCTTAATTTGTGCCCTTCAAAGTGCAGTTGCAGTAAGCAAGTCACGACTTGCCATCCTTACCTCTTTTTTTAACCTTTGGCCCGACACGTCGCAATTTGAGTAGGAAAGAACTGCAGATGCTGGTTTAAATCGAAGGCAGACACAAAATGCTGGAGTAACTCAGCAGGATGGGCAGCATCTCTGGAGAGAAGGAATGGGTGATGTTTCGGGTCGAGAGCCGATGGTCTGAAGAAGGGTCTCGACCCGAAACATCACCCATTCCTTCTCTCCAGAGATGCTGCGTGTCCCACTGAATTACTCCAACGTTCTGTGTCTACATTGCAATTTGATCCAGCTTGTGCAATCTGTATTTGGTTTGAAACTGCAGCTACCACTGATCTTTGAAGTGAAATCATTCATCCAAATTTCAGTTGTGAATGAAAGAATGCGGGAAAAAAATGCAGATGTATTGGATGAATTGCTAAGCGTTTAATGCTCTCCACCAGCGGCCCTGACTATCAACCATTATGATATGGATGAGGGGATAAGTTATTTCATAATAAATTGGAATTTCAATACTGCCTGGAAACTGCTTGAAGCTTACATGGGTGGGTTAAAAGGCATAAATATTGTTTTATGTTAAACAGATCTGACTAAATGCCTTATCTGTTTCAGCTACATATCTGAACTGGCCTCAACTACCTTCTGCAGCAGAGAATTCCAGAGATTCACCACTCTCTGTGTGAAAAAGGTTTTCCTCATCTCGGTCCTAAAAGATTTCCCCCTTATCCTTAAACTGTGACCCCTTGTTCTGGACTTCCCCAACAGCAGGAAGATTGTTCCCGATGTTGGGGAAGTCCAGAACAAGGGGTCACAGTTTAAGGATAAGGGGGAAACCTTTTAGGACCGAGATGAGGAAAACTTTTTTCACACAGAGAGTGGTGAATCTCTGGAATTCTCTCCCGCAGAAGGTAGTTGAGGCCAGTTCATTGGCTATATTTAAGAGGGAGTTAGATGTGGCCCTTGTGGCTAAAGAGATCAGGGGGTATGGAGAGAAGGCAGGTACAGGATACTGAGTTGGATGATCAGCCATGATCATATTGAATGGCGGTGCAGGCTCGAAGGGCCGAATGGCCTACTCCTGCACCTATTTTCTATGTTTCTATGTTTCTATATGATAATTCTAGTCAGTTGCTTTGTCAATTCTGGGTGTAGTAAGATACCATAAGGTCATATGTGATAGGAGCAGAATTAGGCCATTTGGCCCATTAAGCCTACTCTGCCATTCAATCATGTCTGTTCTATCTCCTCCTCCTAACCCCATTTTCTTGCCTTCTCCCCATAACCCCTGTCACCTGTACCAATCAAGAATATTTCTGTCTCTGCCTTAAAAATATCCATGGACTTTAAGGCTTCCACAGCCTTCTGTGGCAAATAATTCCACAGATTCACCACCCTCTGACTAAAGAAATTCCTCCTCATCTCCTTCCCAAAGGAAAGTCCTTTGATTCTGAGGCTGTGACCTCCGATCCTCCTAGACACTCCCACTAGTGGGAACATCCTCTCTATCCAGGCCTTTCGCTATCCGATAAGTTTCAATGAGTGCCCCCTCATCCTTCTAAATGCCAGCGAGTACAGGCCCAGTGCCGTCAAACCGGGCAGAAAATCTGTCATGAGCAGCCTTGGTCCTCACCTTTCACCCCACCAGCTTCCACATCCAACACCACATCCTCCACCATATTTGCCACCTCCAACGTGATCCCACACATTTTCCTATCCCCACGCTTTTCCGCTTTGTGCACAGACCACTCACTCCCTCCACAACTCCTTGATTCACTCATCATTTCCCATTCAGGCCACCCTCTCTCCAGGTACTCTCCTCTGTTAGCATAAGAGATGTAACACCTATTGCTATATCTCCTCCCTCATATCAATAGTCAATAGACAATAGGTGCAGGGTGCAGGAGTTGGCCATCCGGCCCTTCGAGCCAGCACCGCCATTCAATGTGATTATGGCTGATCATCCCCAATCAGTGCCCCGTTCCTGCCTTCTCCCCATATCCCCTGACTCCACTATTTTTAAGAGCCCTATCGAGCTCTCTCTTGAAAGCATCCAGAGAACCTGCCTCCACTGCCCTCTGAGGTAGAGAATTCCACAGACTCACCACTCTCTGTGAGAGAAAGTGTTTCCTCATCTCCGTTCTAAATGGCTTATTCCTTATTCTGAAACTGTGGCCCCTGGTTCTCGACTCCCCCAACATCGGGAACATGTTTCCTGCCTCTAGCATGTCCAAACCCTTAACAATCTTATATATCTCAATGAAATCCCCTGTCATCCTTCTAAACTCCAGAGTGTACAAGCCCAGCTGCTCCATTCTCTCAGCATATGAGGGTCCCGCCATCCCGGGAATTAACCTTGTAAACCTACACTGCACTCCCTCAATAGCAAGAATGTCCACCCAGGGACCCAAGCATCCCTACCAAGTGAGACTGAAGTTCACAGTCTGTAGAAGGGTCCTGATCCAAAACATCACCTATCCATGTTCTCCAGAAATGCTGCATGTGCACTGTGGTGCAGCAGTAGAGTGGCAGTAGAGCACCAGAGACATGAGTTCGATCCTGACTACGGGTGCTGACTGTATCAAGTTTGTATGTTCTCCCTGTGACCATGTGGGTTTTCTTTAGGTGCATCTCTGGAGATTAGGAATGGGTGACGTTTTAGGACCCGAAACGTCGCCTATTCCCTTTCTCCAACGATGCTGCCTGACCCGCGGTCATTTGCTGCCAGACCACACCGAGTTTGCAATGAGAGGAGAATGCTTGATCGGAGCCAAGGTGTTGGGCTGGGTATCTCCAGGAGACTAGGTTTGCTGTGCATGAGGAGGCAGCAGTGGGTCTTTCAACGAATGTTGAGGGAGGCACAGAGGGAACACTGTGTTGGTTTTTGTATAGGAGAGTCAGGCTGAAGTGGCAGCAGGAAAGTAAAAAGGTTGAGGAGCGCTGAGTTGCAGCAATGCTCAGTAATGCCAACACACTGCTGTCACTATCAGGTTTCACAGTAATTAACAACACCACTTCAGTCCATCCCAAAGGAAATACAGACGCTGGCAGACAGCAAGGAGTGGGTGCCAGATATTTAGTTACATCGCTGGCTGCAGTGACCAAAACAATCAATTAACAGTGGGGAATAAAACATGTATGATCTAAATAGCTGCCGGTATTCTTTAATTTTGAATGAAAATTCTGGAGGTTTGGCAGGAATTCTTCTAGCTTTTGGAGTGTAGGAATTTGAAAACTGAGACTGTTCATTTTGAAGGAGTTACATATACAAAGACAAAGCATTTAACATTACTCTGTCCATTGAAACTGGTCTCAGTGTAGTTTAGAGAATGTTTCCACTAGTGGAGAGTCCAGGACTAGAATTAGCCCGGCCTCAGAAGTAAAGGACATTCCTTTGGGAATGCAATGAGGAAGAATTTCTTTAGAGGGCGGTGAATCTGTGGAATTCTTTGCCACAGAAGGCTGCGGAGGTCAAGTCAAAGGATATTGTTAAGGCAAGGATTGATAAATTCTTGATTAGTAAGGGTGTCAGGCGTTATGAGGAGAAGGCAGGGGAATAGGGTTAGGAGGGAGAGATAGATCAGCCATGATTGAATGGTGGAGCAGACTTGATGGACCTAATGACCTAATTCTGCTCCTATTATTTATAACCTTAACTCGTCCACACTGACCAAGTTGTTCACCTGAGTTGGTCCCACTTGCCTGCATTTGGCCCATATCACTTATTTTCAATGTTGCAATTGTACCTGCGTTGACCATTTCCCCTGGCTTGTTCCTGATACCAACCACCCTCTGGGCAAAAAATCTGCCCCTCAGATCCCTTTGTAAACTTTCTGCTATTACCTTAAACCTCTGCCCTCTGGTTTTAGATTCTCCCATCTTAGGAAAAGGAATGGGAATTTTATTGCCCTTACGATTTTATATTCCTCTAAACGGACATTCCTCAGTCGTTCCAGGTGCGACAGAGGTTCACCTGCACCTCCTCCAACCTCATCTATTGCATCCGCTGCTCTAGATGTCAGCAGATCTACATCAGTGAGACCAAGCGTAGGCTTGGCGATCGTTTCGCTGAACACCTCCGCTCGGTCCGCAATAACCTACTTGATCTCCCGGTGGCTCAGCACTTCAACCCCCTCCCATTCCGAATCCGACCTTTCTGTCCTGGTCCTCCTCCATGGCCAGAGTGAGCACCACTGGAAATTGGAGGAGTTTGGGCAGTTTATACCCCAGCGGCATGAACATTTCCGGTAGCCCTTATTGTCTCCTCCCCTTCTCAGCTCTCCCTCAGCCCTCTGGTTCCTCCTCTTCCTTTCTTCTCCCCCCCTCACTCTACATCAGTCTGAAGAAGGGTTTCTGCCCGAAACGTTGCCTATTTCCTTTGCTCCGTAGATGCTGCCGCACCCGCTGAGTTTCTCCAGCACTTTTGTCTACCTTCGATTTTCCAGCATCTGCAGTTCCATCATCAAGTTCGCTGACGACACCACTATTGTGGGGCGTATCACTGATGGGGATGAGTCAGAGTACAGAAGAGAGATCGAGCAACTGTCCATATGGTGCCAGCGCAATAACCTGGCCCTCAACACCAGCAAAACCAAGGAACTGATTGTGGACTTTGGAAGGAGTAGGAGGGGGACCCACAGCCCCATTTATATCAACGGGTCGATGGTTGAAAGGGTCAAGAGCTTCAAATTCCTGGGCGTGCACATCTCTGAAGATCTTTCCTGGTCCGAGAACACTAATGCAATCATCAAAAAAGCACATCAGCGCCTCTACTTCCTGAGAAGATTACGGAGAGTCGGATTGTCAAGGAAGACTCTCTCTAACTTCTACAGGTGCACAGTCGAGAGCATGCTGACCGGTTGCATCGTGGCTTGGTTCGGCAATTTGAGCGCCCTGGAAAGGAAAAGACTACAAAAAGTAGTAAACACTGCCCAGTCCATCATCGGCTCTGACCTTCCTTCCATCGAGGGGATCTATCGCAGTCGCTGCCTCAAAAAGGCTGGCAGTATCATGAAAGACCCACACCATCCTGGCCACACACTCATCTCCCTGCTACCTTCAGGTAGAAGGTACAGGAGCCTGAAGACTGCAACAACCAGGTTCAGGAATAGTTACTTCCCCTCAGCCATCAGGCTATTAAACCTGGCTCGGACAAAACTCTGATTATTACCAACCACTTTCTGTTATTTGCACTATCAGTTTATTTATTCATGTGTGTATATATTTATATCATGGAATATGGACACATTTATCTGTTTTGTAGTAAATGCCTACTATTTTCTGTGTGCTTAAGCAAAGCAAGAATTTCATTGTCCTATACAGGGACACATGACAATAAACTAACTTGAACTTGAACTTGAACTTGAACATTCCTCAGTGTCTTCTGCTTTGGGAAAAGAAAGTCCCAGCTGATCCATTCTCTAAAACCCTCCAGTCCTTTTAGCTGCAGAACCTCTTCTTTCCAACTTAACAACATCCTTCCTATAGTTGGGTGGACAGAATTACACAAGTGCGGTCTCACCAGCGGTTTTGTGGAACTAGCTTTGCTGGTATCTCTCCATTGCAAAAGGTTGTTTACCACAGGAAACACTTGTTTTTAGTTTGCAGGAGAGAAGAGATCACTGCTATTTCTTAGGTCATGGATTTTGTGCCAGATCTGCGATATATTAGTATTTGTAGCAATGTTACAAAATTTTGAGATTTTAAAAATCAAGTCTGTAATTTATCCCATCAGATAAAGCATAAAAATAAGTTTAATTTGACACCTAATTCACTTTCATATCTCAAGTATTTAAAAAGTTATGGCCATTTTCATACTGGGAAATGAGCATCTTGTTCCCTATTGATTTTCTATGGACATAACAAAAAAGCTGTGATCGTGAACAGTCAAAAGCCCATAACTTTCTTAAAAATTAAGAGAACTGAATGAAATTTTCAGTTATCATAGATTGAAGCATTCTGAAACAAATATAAAATAATCTTACTTGGATGACCTGAAATTAAAACATATAATTAGTTAGTTACCTAATTGTAGCTAATTTCAGACTTCAATTACTAGATCTAAACATCTATCCATTTCTTAATAAATGATTAACATTTTTAAATAGCCTAAATGTCCAAATAATATTCACAAATAATTCACAATAAAACATGATTTTTAAATCTCATTTACATTAATTTATAGGCCAAATGGAAGGAATTTAGTGTTTAATTGTTGTAAATAAATGCCCATTTAAATCAGCTTTCCAGTGGGTCCCTGTGGAACGCGCTGGTTTAGAACGTTCACATTGCGGTAGATTTATGCCCCAAATGCCGAGAAAAATACTGCGGGATATAATGGGCCCAAATTGAGCTACTCGCAATATTAAACTTTGTATAAAGGGATCTTTAGAAGCCCTTTTTAATGTAAAAATATACAACCTAACTTCTGCTATTTGCTTTATGAGACCCTGCGGTTGCTGGCGGTCGCGGGTTTAGAGATTGATTTTTAAACTACTATAACTATTATTCAAGGCCTTTAAACCTAATAATAGCTTTTGCGACGGGGTCTTCCAGCGATTTTTCGTTAATAATTAACTAGGCTGAACATTTTCGATTGGAACAGCTTAGAGAAAATCGCGTTTTAAACCCGCCCCCTCTAAACGGCGCCAAAATCGCGCACACTTGCAGCGACAGATTTTCAACGACGCTTCAGGTAGGCTTTGCAACATACCTAGTATTTGTTGCCTGTTATTTGAAGATTCTGTAAAAGTGGCGTCACAGGTAGATAGGTGGAAAAAAGTGCTGGAGAAACTCAGCGGGTGAGGCAGCATCTATGGAGCGAAGGAATAGGTGACGTTTCGGGTCGAGACCCTTCTTCAGACTGCTTTAATGGCCTGGTGCTCATCTGTGGGGTCATGGTCCAAGGATAAGTAGAAGGAAGTTTCTGAGAGTTGGCACCGGGGCTCAGATCGGTAGAGATCAGCGCGCCACACAACCACGCCACCTCCCTTGTCGGCAGGCTTGATCACCCAGTCTGGGTTTTTGCATAGAGAGTGGAGGGTTGTACGTCAGGGGGCAAGCGTTTAGAGTGAGAAAGGGGAGTGGAGAAGTTGAGGCGGTTGATGTCCCGCCGGCAGTTTAAAATAAAAAGGTCCAGAGCAGGTAGATGGCCATGAGGGGGTCCAAGAGGAGGGGGTCATCACTGGAGGGGGGGGGGGGGGGGGCGAGGACTCCTTCCCATGGAAGAACGCTGTGAGGCGAAGGTGACGGTAGAAGAGCTCCACATCGTGGCGGACACGGAACACATTGAGGTGGGAACGGAAGGGGAAAAAGGTGAGACCTCTGCTGAGGACCGACCGTTCGGCATCAGAGAGGGGGTTCAGGGGGGATGGTGAACACATGGCAGGGATGGGGGTTGGGGCCGGAGGAAGGCAGGTGAGTGCACGGAGGTCGAGGCGATGTCTGGTGGGTGGTCAGGGAGGACGGGGGTATGAGGACTGTAGTGTGGGTGGGTGGGGAGGAGCTGGGGCCACATGGTACAAGGGGGAAGGGGAAGACCCAGTGGAACAACCACAAGAAGCTACCATAGCGCACTCTTTTGTTTTTTGTATAAAAATCCAAATATTCTGGAATGAAATATTTGAAATCTTCACAAAATTATTTAAAATAAAACTTGTACCAAAAGCAGAATGGATCATTTTTGGAATATCGGAAGGTAACCCTGAATTAAACGTGTTTCAAAAGAACTTACTTAATTACGGGCTAATAATGGGAAAAAAGCTTATACTCAAATTTTGGAAAAATGCTCCAATACCAACAATAAAAATGTGGATTTCAAACATGTTCGAAACACTACACTTGGAAGAGATGAGACTCCTCCTAGCAGGCAAAGCAGACCACTTCCAAAAGACGTGGTCTGCATTTATGGAACTATTACAAGCATAAGGTGCAATAGTAATTTAAAATATAAATGGTACCAGGATACATTAAAAAAAAAAAAAAATACGGTTGGTGATCCTTTTTTGCGGAGTTTTGTGTTACAATAGAGCGATTGTTTTTCCTTTATTTTTCTTTTCTTTCTAGGGTCTTATTTCCTTTCTTTACTTCCTTCTCTAACTTCTTCCCTAAGGGGGTTTCTTTCCCCAACACTTTCCTGCACCTTCACGATTCTTGCTCACTTTCCTTACTTCTTTTATTTCTATCTTTTTTAAAGCTCGAAAAATGAAGTGGTACAACAAATGTAATAAGATATATCTGATGTGTATTATTGTAATTTATTGTACTTCTAATAAAAATAAAATTTAAAAAGAAGTCCCGGTCAGCGGATGGCCGGGGAGGCGGCGAGGATCGGCAGTCCCGATGATGCAGCGATATAGGGTAGTTAGGGTAGATACAGGTAGATAGGGTGGTCACAAAGGCTTTCAGCACATTGGCTTTCATCATTCAGAGTACTACGTACAGAAGTTGGGAAGTCATGTTGAGGCCTCATTTATTGAGTTCAGTTTTGGACACCATGTTATAGGAGAGATGTCAAACTGAAAAAAGTGCAGAGATTTACAAGGATGTTGCCAGGACTCGAGGCCCTGAGTTATAGGGAGAGGTTGAGCAGGCTAGGACTTTATTCCTTGGAGCCCAGGAGGATGAGGGGTGATCTTATAGAGGTGTACAAAATCATGAGAGGAATAGATCGGGTAAATGCACAGTCTTTTCCCCAGAGTAGGGGAATCGAGAACCAGAGGACATAGGTTTAAGGTGAGAGGGGAAAGATTGAATCGGAACCTGAGGGGTAACATTTTTACACAAAGGGTGGTGTGTGCATGGAAGAGCTGCTGGATGAAGTAGTAGAGGCAGATAATATTGCAATGTTTAAGAAACATTTAGACAGGTACATGGAGTGGATAAGTGTAGAGGGATACGAGCCAACTGCAGGCATGTCGGACTAGTGTAGATGGTCGGCATGTGCAAGTTGGGTCGAAGGGCCTGTTGCCATGCTCTATGACTCCATGTGAAAGCACACTAGTGGTATTGGTAAATTCCAATATCAATGAATGTCTCCATCAAGAAGTGCTCTACATTTGCCCAAACTTCATCACAGATCTCAATTGACATGGGATAATGTGGGGCCTGTGTAGTCTGTAAACCAATGCTGTTTTCTAGATGTTTGATGTAAGGCCCACCTTTTCATACACTTCCAGAAGATGTAGTGATGGACTTTTTGAAAGATTGATTGATTAAAAGACACAGTATGGAAATAGGCCTTTTGGTTTACCAAGTCCACACCGACCATCGATCACCCCTACACCCTTGTTCTATATTCTCCCACTTTCGCATCCACTCCCTGCACACTAGGGGGGAATTCACAGAAGCCAATTAACCAACAAACCCACACGTCTTTGGAATGTGGGAGGAAACCAGAGCCCCTGGAGGAAACACACAAGGTCACGGGGAAAATGTGCAAACTCCGCACGGACAGTAGAAACATAGAAACATAGAAAATAGGTGCAGGAGTAGGCTATTCGGCCCTTCGAGCCTGCACCGCCATTCAATATGATCATGGCTGATCATCCAACTCAGTATCCTGTACCTGCCTTCTCTCCATACCCCCTGATCCCTCTAGCCACAAGGGCCACATCTAACTCCCTCTTAAATATAGCTGGGGTCACGATCGAACTGGGTCTCTGGCACAGCGAGGCAGCAGCTCTACCAGCTGCACCACTGTGTCTCCCTGGGGCTCAGTGAACATGGAAGGAGTCTTCATTGGCATTCTGTGAATTGATAGCTAGAACTAGGATGACCTGGGTTGTGGATTGGAGGCAATGAAGACTGCACAGTTGTCTCTCATCCAGCCGATGAAAACTATTCCAGATGGAAGGATGTCCCTGGTGAGATGCAGTCATGCAAGTCATACAACGTGGATGGAGAAAACTAAAGGGAGTATTATATCTCTACCACAGTCTGTTTGTTAACAGTATTTCTCAGTGTCTTCTGCTTTGGAGAATGGATCAGCTGGGACTTTCTTTTCCCAAAGCAGAAGACACTGAGGAATACTGTTAACAAACAGTTATTCCTGACTTGGTTATTAACCGAGCTCTAACCATTGGCAAATAATTTTAATCTGTTTTTCTGCAATGTATTCAAGACTTCATATCCACTTTGTTTGATGAAAACATATAGAAAATACATTATGAGTTAGTGCTTTTTTAAGATTGCTGCCTATCCCTCCAGATAAGCTACTTTGTGGAATACAATTTACAATTCCAAATTGTATATCTAGTTTGTTGGAAGAACAAGTGTTAGGAAAATAATTTATAAACTTGTGCATTGTAATGTAACTACATAAAGGGAAATAAAAAGAGCAAGGAGGTCCTCCTGCAGTTGTACAAGGCCCTGATGAGACCACATCTGGAGTATTGTGTGCAAGTTTTGGTCTCCTAATTTCAGGAAGGACATTTTTGCTATTGAGGGAGTGCAGCGTAGGTTCACCATGTTAATTCCCAGGATGGCGGGACCGACATATGATGAAAGAATGGGTCAACTGGGCTTGTATTCACTGGGATTTGGAAGGATGAGCTGGCATCTTATAGAAACATGAAGAGAATCTGCCTGTCCTACTGACTTACTCCAGCTTTTTGTGTTCATCTTCGGTTTAAACCAACATCTGCAGGCCCTTCCTACATAGTTAGTTTTGGATTCTAGCTTTGTCTGGTATTGTCTCTTGATATCCCTGATCGCTATCCATGATAGATCTCAGATCTATTTCTGATAGATTCCTATATTCTCATTCGTACTTAGATTTCCAGTAAAGATCGGGATCACCTGACTTGAATGCCTCAGACTTGTTCTTCACTTAGGGGCGCACGGTGGCGCAGCGGTAGAGTGGCTGCCTTACAGCGAAATGCAGCACCGGAGACCCGGTTTCAATCCCAACTACGGATGCTGTCTGTACGGAGTTCGTACGTTCTCCCCGTGACCTGCGTGGGTTTTCTCTGAGATCCTCGATTTCATCCCATACTCCAAAGACGTACAGGTTCGCAGGTTAATTGGCTTGGTAAATGTACAAAATTGTCCCTAGTGGATGTAGGAAAGTGTTAATATGCAGGGATCGCTGGTCGGCGCAGACCCGGTGGCCTGAAGGGCCTGATTCTGTGTTATATCTCTAAACTAAACTAAACTAATCTAAATTTAGAAAGTGGATATCACTATTCATTCAGGTTAGGGGCGGAGATCATTTGGATTGTCTTCTCTACACATTGAATGCTGAAGTCTATGATGGCAGTGGCATATGCATTATCCCCAACTATGATAAATAAGACCTCAGGGAACTTGTTAGTGGTATATAGTACAACCAGATCAAGCTTCACGTCTGCAAGATGCAGGATGTAAACTGCAGTCAGGATAGTCAAAATGAGAATAGGCGCAAAAATCTGGAGTATCTCACGGGTGAGGCAGCATCTCTGGAGAGAAGGAATGGGTGACGTTTTGGGTCGAGACCCTTCTTCAGTTGAGGTGAGTTCCTGCAGCAGGAAGTAGGGTCGACCGTTAGATGTTCCAGGTCCGGGAAGCACGAATTTGCCAGGACCGCCTTATCCGAGCACCATAAGTTACTGATTGGGAAGCAGACCCATCTGCCCCTGACCCTGCCCGATGATGCCGTATGGTCCATCTGGTGAATTGAGAAGCCCTCAGGTTGTGCGGCACAGTCAGGTAAAGCAGAGCACACGGCAGGCTCTCAAATCCCTAACGTAGGTTAGTCTAGCTTTAGGTTCATCCAACTTGTGTTCAATAGCTTAAGGTCATGAGTGATAGGAGTAGAATTAGGCCATTTGGCCCATCAAGTCAACTCCACCATACAATCATGGCTGATCTATTCTCCCTCCTAACCCCATTCTCCTGCCTTCTCCCCATAACCCCTGACACCTGCACTAATCAGGAATCTATCTATCTCAGCCTTAAAAATATCCACTGACTTGGCCTCCACAGCCTTCTGTGGAAAAGAATTCCACAGATTCACCACACTTAGACTAAATAAATGTCTTCTCATCTCCTTTCTAAAAAAACATCCTTTAATTCTGAGGCTATGACCTTTAGTCCTAGACTCTCCCACTAGTGGGAACATCCTCTCCACATCCATTCTATTGAAGCCTTTCACTATTCTGTACGTTTCAATGAGGTCCTCCCTCATTCTTCTAAACTCCAGCGAGTACAGGCCCAGTGCCGAAAAACGCTCATCATAGGTTATCCTACCCATTCCAAGGATCATTCTTGTAAACCTCCTCTGGACCCTCTCCAGAGCCAGCATATCCTTCCTTAGATATGGTGCCCAAAATTGTTCACAATATTCCAAATGTGGCCTGACCAGCACCTTATAGAGCCTTAACCTTACATCCCTGAAGCTTGACCATTTGCCAGGAGTGTACTGGGGATAGAGGACTATGGGACTATGAGACCGTCTCATCCGGACCAGTGTGTCTCCTCTGCTCCCTGGGTAGGTGCCTGCTTCTGGTCGGGTTGGGAGTTGTCTCTCCCAGATTATCCAGGCACATTTGTCAAATCCGCAGGCTAACAGCCCATCCATGCTAAAACGCAGCAGATCCAGATGCCTAGGAGTGCCTAGGATTCCTGGGCAGCTGCTGTGAAGCTTTCATCTCCCGCAATTCATCCTCTCTAGTCTCTCAGCACCTGGACCAGATTGACCAGCGGGAGGCTGGGGACTCTCATTTAAAACATGACTGATGGCTTGTGTCATAAACCCCAGGCATGAGGCCCAGGAGCTGTACAGCGAGCGCCGCATATGAGCACTGGATGCTTCATCGAACAAGCCATCACCGTGCTGGAAGAATGTTTCATGTGGCGGGATCAAGCTGCTGGCATACTGCGGTGCGATCCAAAGAGGATCCTGGAAACATTCACACCTTGTTGCATTCCCCGCATCAGACGACTACAGGCTTTTGACAGGCACAAGGAACACCAGCCTGCGGAGCACAAAGAAGGTTTGGATGATTCTGAAGAAGGATGGGGGCCAGCGATGGAGCAAGAGGTCCTGGCGAAGATGAGGGTGGGAAGGAGATGAAAGGGGGCGGAGTCAGTGCTAAATGAGATAGAAACGCCTCTTCGCTGTTTTCATTATTCTAAGGCTGACTTAGTTTAGTTTAGACATACAGCACGGAAACAGGCCCTTCGGCCCACCGAGTCTGCACCGACTAGCAATCCCCGCACATTAACACTATCCTACACACACGAAGGACAATTTACACTTACACCAAGCCAATTTACCTACAAACCTGTACGTCTGGAGTGTGGAAGGAAACCAAAGGTCTCGGAGAAACTCACGGGGAGAACGTACAAACACCATACAGACAGCACCTATAGTCGAGATCGAACCTGGGTCTCCGGTGCTGCAAGTGCTGTAAGGCAGCAACTCTACCGCTGTGCCACCGTGGCTACCCATTAAATATCACAGCTCCCACTGTTGTACCAGGTCTGCACAAGGGGCAGCCCCCTAAACTCCCCTCCCACCTCCAACTCTCCACATATCCCTTTCCCTATTCTTCTTCAAGGTGCAACCTTGAAAATGGGAGCTTTATGGCTGGCATGGAAGGCTAATTTTTCTATGCAATAGCTCCCTGAGACTATGTGTGGAGCAACTGTGTGCTGCCTGGATGCCATGCGTCATTACGACTAATGTAATTCAGTCGTGCCTGGTCTTACTCTGTGGTTTGTATTTTGTTATTTCTAAAGTGTTATATTTCATTCTGTTGCCAAGTAACAGGGAGGCCTCCAAGTGGGGGACTCAATTTCTATGTAACACTCTCACTTCCTCATCAGCTGGGCGTTGACATTGGACTCCGTCTACGCAACTGGTGCATTACCACGCTGAGAACTATATTCTACACTCTGTAATTTCCCCTTTGCTCTGCCGACTTTACTTGAGTTTGGGTTTGATTGTATTTATGTATGGTATTATTTGATTTGATTAGACGGCATGCTAAACAAAGCTTTTCGCTGTACCTCAGTGCACATGACAATAAAGCTAAACCTAAATAACATGCAGCTTCGCAATCAGTAGCAATGTTACAACATTTTTAAAAATCAAGTCTGTAATTTATCCCATCAGGTAAAGCATAAAAAGAAGTTTAATTTGACACCTAATTCACTTTCACATCTTCAGTATTAAAAAAGTTATGCCCATTTTCATACTCGGAAATTAGCATCTTGTTCCCTATTGCTTTTTCATTGACTTAACACAAAAGCTGTGATCGTGAAGTCAAAAGCCCATAACTTTCTTAAAAATTAATAGAACTGAAATACATTTTCAGTTATTATAGATTGAAGCATTCTGAAACAAATATGAAACAATCTTACTTAGATGACTTGAAATTAAAGCATATAATTAGTTAGTTACCTAATTGTAGCTAATTACAAAATTCAATTACTAGATCTAAACATCTATCCATTTCTTAAGAATAGATTAACATTTTTAAATAGCCTAATACACTACTGATGATGTGTCCTGTGCCCAACTGTCCTGAAGGTTACCCAGGCCAAGATATACGTATCCACTCCCCCCCCACCCCCCCCCCCCCCTGCCCCCCCACCGATGTTGAGCGTCTACCACTCAACAATCAACGAATGTCGTGAAATGCTCCCCACCTATTGGCACAAGGGGCTTCTTAACATCTTGTCCTGTGTATTTGACTCTGATAATCTGGACTCGTCCAGTGACTGCTGTGAAAGGACAGCTGACAACATGGGAAAGTCCACGTGACAGCTTGGAGAGACAGCTGACAGGAGGGAACAGACCCCACTAGGGCTGTCATGGGCTAGCTACCCATGATAGCAGTCCCCAACGCTGTTTCAGTTAGTTGGAGACACCCGCTAAATGTTACTAAAAGTAAATTAAAGAGAATACCCCTAGAGCCTGCGAGAGCGGGGGCGGAAGATGGCTCACCGATTGATAACACGGTTACAGACCCAGGAATGGAAACGACTACGGACAAGGAGAGCATGGCACATGAGACATCCACAACAGCTGTGGGACACAAACTTCAGGTGTGCATTTGTGGTTGGGAGAAAATTACATCAGTGAAGGGCTTGAAGATCCACCAAGGGAGGAAAAAGTGCTTGAGAGAGCAGAGACATGGGCCTCGCATTGACCAGTACTTCTTACGAAGCAACCAGTCAAATCAGTCGAGTGAAGCACAGCGACAGGACTCAAACCAAAGTTCGCAGAGCATCAGCACCCATGTCACTGAAGAGGGTGATACAAGCACAGAAATGCCGGTGGAGGAGCCCACGCAACAACGACAAAGACCTCCATTGGAGGGAAAGATCAAAGGGCACAAACCTGGAGTGAAATGGCCCAAAGCTGTTGAAAAGAAAGAGTGGGAGACGGTCAACAGTGACCTTATACATATCTTGGAGCAACAAGCGGGCACAGCAGTGGAAAAGCTTGAAAGGATGGGCAACACAATCTACAGCTATGGAGAAGAACGGTTTGGGGTGAGTAAAGGGAGAGGTGGAAAGAAATTACCAACACCAAGCAAGTCCAGGAGGCAGCAGGAGATCGAGAGGCTAATCAGAGAGAGGAGACAGTTGAAAAAGCAATGGAAAAAAGCAACTGAGGCAGAGAGAGAAGGTCTCATGCTACTCCAAGAGGACTTCAAGAGCCGATTGGCAACCTTGCGAAAAGCAGAGAACTTGAGGAAACTTCGCAAGAAGAAAGAACACACAAGAACACGGTTCTACAAAGACCCTTTCAAGTTCATCAAAGACCTCTTCGCAAAGGAAAAAAGTGGAACTTTGAAAACATCAAAACGGGAATTGGAGGAACACCTGGAAAAGGCCCACCAAGACACGAAAAGGCATGAGCAGTTAGTCATCCCACATGACATCCCGCCTATTCAACCACCTGAATTCAACCTGGACACCAGCCCTCCAAGATGGAAAGAGGTAGAGAACACTGTCCGGCGAGCAAGAGCAGCATCAGCTCCGGGGCCAAACGGAGTACCATACAAGCTCTACAAGAACGCACCGGATGTGTTATGCTTTCTATGGAAGCTCATGAGGGTGGTGTGGAAGAAGCAAACAATACCTAAGGCGTGGCGAAGGGCCGGCGGCGTGCTAATACCTAAAGAAAAGGATGCGTCAGACATCAGCCAATTCCGGCCAATATGTCTCCTCAACGTCGAGGGAAAAATCTTTTTCAGCATTGTATCACAAAGGCTGTCCACCTATCTGGTAACAAACAAGTACATTGATACATCTGTACAGAAAGCAGGAATTCCAGGATTTTCGGGCTGCTTGGAGCATACAAGCATGATCTGGCACCAGATCCAAGCAGCTAAGAAGGAGAAGAGAGACCTACATGTGATCTTCCTCGATCTGGCCAATGCATTTGGTTCAGTTCCCCATGAACTCCTTTGGGAATCTTTTGCCTTTTTCCATGTACCAGAGCTCATCACCACACTGGTCAAGAGCTATTTCCAAGACCTGCAGCTGTGCTTCACAACTGCTGACTTCAGTACAACATGGCAGCGCTTGGAAGTAGGCATCATGGCAGGCTGCACAGTCTCACCCTTGGCCTTTACAATGGCCATGGAAGTCATCATCAGGGCCTCAAAATGGGTGGTGGGCGGTGAACGAACCAGGGCTGGGCTCCGTCTGCCACCCATCAGGGCATACATGGACAACATGACCACACTAACCACTACTGCAGCATGCACCAAGCGGCTACTTGGAAAGCTGCAGGAGAACATCAAGTGGGCCCGAATGAAGATCAAACCAAGTAAATCTCGAAGCATCTCCATAGTCAAGGGGGTGCTTAGAGACACAAGGTTCTGTATCGGTGACGACCCAATACCAACAGTGTCTGAACAGCCAGTTAAAAGCCTGGGCAGATGGTACAACGCAAGTCTCAAGGACAAAGAGCAGGTGCAACAACTAAGGCAAGAAATTGTCAACGGCCTGGAGAACATCAATCAGACCCTACTGCCTGGGAAACTGAAGCTCTGGTGCCTACAGTTTGGACTCCTTCCTCGGACAATGTGGCCACTGACCATTTATGAAGCCCCAATAACAACTGTGGAGAAGATGGAGCGAACCATAACTTCATACGCGAAGAAATGGCTCGGGGTCCCACGATGTCTAACTAACATCGGTCTATATGGCAAAGGGGTCCTGGAACTACCTCTCACTAGTCTAACAGAGGAATACAAGTGTTCTAAAGTAAGACTTCAGATGACACTGAGGGACTCTAGAGACAAGACCATCAGTGCTGTTGCGCCGCCCCTAGTAACTGGCCGGAAGTGGACACCATCTGATGCAGTACAGCAAGCTTCATCAGCCCTGAGACACAAAGACATCGTGGGGCACGTCCAGCAGGGAAGAGGAGGCTTTGGCCTTATGACAAGTAAACCAACTTGGCGAAAGGCCACAACATCAGAGCGGAGGACATTGGTGGTCGAGGAGGTGCGGCGACAAAAGGAGGCCGCAAGAAGTGCAAAGGCGGTCTCTCTTGCCAAACAGGGGCAATGGATGCAGTGGGAAGGTGTGGAGCGGAGGAAGATCAGCTGGAAAGAACTATGGGAAATGGAAGCAAGCAAGATCAGCTTCATCATCAGAGCGACTTATGACGTGCTTCCATCACCAAAGAACCTCCATCAGTGGTACGGCGAGGATCCAACCTGTGCCCTCTGCTCAACTCCAGCGACCCTCAAACACATCATGGTAGGCTGCAAGACCAGCCTCACGCAAGGGAGATACACATGGCGGCATAATCAGGTACTAAAAAGCCTGGCATCAGCCCTTGAGAACAGGCGGTGTGCGACCAACTCCTTGCCTCCGAGAGCAAGCAACCCCCCCCCCCCCTAAGGGCAACAACCTTTGTCTGAGAAGGACAGAAAACATCTAAACATCCTTCCACCAGATCAGAAGAAGGAAACCTATGCAGGGCCCGCGACTGGAGGATGCTGGCGGACATCGGCCGACAACTAGTTTTTCCACCTGAAATTGCTTCCACCAACCTCAGGCCAGACTTGGTGTTCTGGTCCCCTTCACAGAAGACTGCTTACATCATAGAGCTCACAGTTCCATGGGAGAACTCTGTTGAGGAGGCCTATGAGCGTAAGAAGCTGCGTTACGCAGAGCTTGCAGCAGAGGCAACGCAGCGTGGCTGGAACACCAAAGTCTATCCAGTTGAAGTGGGATGCAGAGGATTTGTTGCGTCATCTACCATCAGACTGCTGAAGGAGCTTGGAATCCATGGTCAGGCTCTGCGGAAGACCATAAGATCACTCTCAGAGGCGGCTAAAAGAAGCAGCCGGTGGATTTGGCTCAAGCGGAAAGACCCATGCTGGGCCCCAAGTATTTCAGGGTGAATCTTTGGGACGGTTTGACACGGGACACGCGCTGAGGGCTGATCATCCTGCAGCGGGCCGCCCTTGTGGAGGGTGTATAGTGTTAAAAGGCCGAAACACCCAGTGATGCAAGGGTACACTACTGATGATGTGTCCTGTGCCCAACTGTCCTGAAGGTTACCCAGGCCAAGATATACGTATCCACTCCCCCCCCCCCCCCCGCCCCCCCACCGATGTTGAGCGTCTACCACTCAACAATCAACGAATGTCGTGAAATGCTCCCCACCTATTGGCACAAGGTACTTCTTAACATCTTGTCCTGTGTATTTGATTCAGTGTCCAAATAACATTCACACAAGAATTCACAATATAACATAATTTTTAAATCTCATTGTCATGGATTTATAGGCCAAATGGAAGGAATTTAATGTTTAATACCTGTAAATTAATTGCCATTTAAATCAGCTTGCGAGTGGGATTTTCTGGAATGCGATCAATTGGAATGTTGCGGTTGCGGTGATTTAGTCCCCCATATCTGCAGCGAATCTGCTGGTTGGTTCGGGGGGAAAAAATCACTGTTTCGCAACTTAAAATGTGAATTAAATGCATCTTAAGAAACACTTTTATACATAAAAATAAACTACTTTCTTTTACCTGTCCCCTACGTAAAATCCGGCCCCGTTGTCGGCGTTAACGGCTTCAGAAGCTGACTTTAAAATCACTCCAGCGATTAACTCGTCAGGCAAATTTTATTTAAAAACACACAGAACGGCCGTCGGAACGATTCTTTAGCAAACGCTTGCATTCCAACAAAATATAACCCAGGATCAGGACCAGAAAACCGTGTTTTAACCCCGCCCACCACCACCCCCCCCCCCCTCAAACGCGCCAAAATCGCACACACGGCCAGTGGCAGAATTGCAGCGCCGCTGAAGGTAAGTATTGTAACATACCTACAATCAGTGCCTCTCCTGGGAAACACCGCGTCCAATATGCATGCAATATCTTCGCAAAACTTCCAAAGAAAGATTTTTCTAGTGAGAGGTATGTATTGACGCTGGCCGTGGAAGACTCCAAGCAACCCACCACCTCTGTGTTCTTGTTAAAATAGCACTTAGAATCCTTCACTTTCAGATGAGAGGGCACATATATCAACTGATTGCTTCTTGTGAAATGTGGGCCCCGTGACAGTGCAGCGTTCCCTCAGTGTGGTGCAGAGATGCACATACCAGCCCACAAGTCACCTATCCTTTCTCTCCAGAGATGCTGCCTGACCCACAATGTGTGCTCTGATCTCTGGAGTAGAACGTGAACACAGAGTCTTCTAATTCAGCAGAGTGTTGATGGAGTGCATTCTACAACGGTTGATATTTGTATTCTACACTGTATGACTCTATAACTCTATGACTAATACCTAAAATGGGCATTGTCTAACGTGAGAAGGTGAGGCATGCTAGGCGTGTCATTGTAGTTTAAATGTGACAGGGGACACTATTGAAATCTAAGATACTATTCATTCACCAGTTTTCTTCCCGGTGTATAAGGTACAGCAACCCATATCTTCACTGGTACGCTTACCATTTGCCCTCACTTCCCATCTTAACCACTTCTCCAGATCCTGAGGAGCAACTTTACTGTCTGAGTTGTCCACATGTCCAGCCAAGCGGTGGGTCCATACCAGCAGTGGGGCCTCGGGCAATGTAACCAGCGGAGAACAAACTGCTCATGTACTCAACAATTGGAAACCTTTGACGGATAACAGAGCTGCTAAAGCTTCCCATTGTTTCTGAGTCATTCCCTGAAACATTGTGTGCTATTAAAAATTAAATAAACAGTAAAAATTTCAAAGATATTTTAAAAAGTAATGAGTGTGAAAACACTAAAAATAATGAAAAACACATAAATATTTAAGAACGCTACATAGAACAAATAATTAAAACATTTATCCCTAAGGCAGAGAAGACTACAGACCTAATATGGTTAAAAGAGGTCAGTGTAGCTAGGTGCAACAGGTAGTAGTTCAGATGTTGTGGGCTGAGAGATTTGTATGATGGAAAATAAGAGATTTCCCACACGAACATAGAAACACAGGAATTAGGTGCTGGAATAAGCAACTCTGTACCTTGAGTTTGTTCAGTTATTGAAAAGAATTTTGGCTGATCGGAATATAACTTCATATTCTCAACCATCTGCATTAACCATTCACTCCGTGTTTATTCAAACTCTATCTACACCTGTCATAACAACATTGAATGGTACTACTTCCACCATCCATTGGGAAAGAGTGTCGCAATGTTTCACAATTGCTTGAGAGAAAATATTTTCTTGCCATCCCGGTCTTAAATGGATGACCCCTCCTTTTGATCCCGAAACGTTTCATCCCGAAACGTCACCCATTCCTTCTCCCCAGAGATGCCGCCTGTCCCATTGAGTTACTCCAGCATTTTGTGTCTAACTTCGGTTTAAACCAGCATCTGCAGTCTGAAGAAGGGTCTCGACCCTAAATGTCACCCATTCCTTCTCTCCAGAGATGTTGCCTGTCCCGCTGAGTTACTCCAGCTTTTTGTGTCTATCTGCCATTCCTTCCTACACATACTTCCCCTGGCAGTTCATTCATTATGTTCCCAATGTTGGGGGAGTCCAGAACCAAGGGCCACAGTTTAAGAATAAGAGGAAAGCCATTTAGAACTGAGATGAGGAAAAACTTTTTCACACAGAGAGTTGCGAATCTGTGGAATTCTCTGCATCAGAATGCATTGGAGGCCAACTCTCTGTATGCTTTCAAGGGAAAAGGCAGGAGCGGGGTACTGAGTGTGGATGATCAGCAATGATCACAATGAATGGCGGTGCTGGCTCGAAGGACCAAATGGTCTACTCCTGCACCTATTGTCTATGGTCTATTTCATGCACCCACCACCCTTTGCATGAAAAATATTACACGTCAGATTCCTATAAAATCTTTCCCCCTTCACCTTAAACCTATGTGCTCTTGTTCTTGCTTCCCCCATTCTGGGCTCGCGTCCATGTGAGTATGTGGGAAGCTCTGAATGCTCCGGTTCTGCTGTTGGATACCATGAGAAGTCCAGCAGCGAAGCATGCCAACTAATCCACTGGCAGCCTGCTATTTTTTCGATGCCTGCATATATGTGGAATTCCTGGAATTTGCCAACATATTCTGAGAAATGGTAGAAATTCATCCCGGAACTGTCAGCATTGACCAAGAAACTTCAGGGCAACAAACATTCCTGTAACAGTTTAGTTTAGTTTAGTTTTGAGGTACAGAGTGCAAATCAGGCCCTTCGGTCCACTGAGTCCAGGCCGACCTGTGATCACCCCGTACACCAGTTCTATCCTACAGACTATGCACCATTTACAGAAGCCAATTAACCTACAAACCTGGGATGTGAGAGGAAACCGGTGCACCTGGAAAAACCCACGCGGTCACAGGGGGAATGTGCAAACTCCGTACAGACAGCACCCGTAGTCAGGATCAAACCTGGGTCTCTGGTGCTGTGAAGAAGCAAGTCGATCACTGTACCACCGTGCTGCCTTCTTTTCTTAGTTATTTTCCCAGAGGTAAAAATAGCTGGCTGAGACTGACACCAAATCTACTTTCCTTGGATTTATTTTAAATGCCGTGGATGATAATGGTGTAAAAGTCTTTGAAGAGAAGCTGGCAGGTTTTTTTTTGTACATAAAATACAAGGTAGGTGGAAAACCAAATTCAGCCTGTACAAAATCTTGGGTAATGTGATTGTCACCCAGGGCAACATCTGTGAAATCATGGGATGTGTTTCTACAGATACCAGCCCATGGAAGTGTGAAATATGAAATTACTTAATGAGAATTGGTAAATGCTTTTCACAACTACTATTGAATCCGCAAGTGTCATCTTGCATCTTTACTAGAGAAGGGGAAAGGTGAAGGGGAAAGTCTGAAGAAGGGTCCTGACCCAAAACATCACCCATTACTTTCTCTCCAGAGATGCTGCCTGTCCTGCTCAGTTACTCCAGCACTTTGTGTTTATGAATGGTGAGGCATGATCCATTTATATCACTGCTTCTCTCAAAGATTGCTGAACTAACTGGAAACATAGAAACATAGAAACATAGAAACATAGGAAATAGGTGCAGGAGTAGGCCATTCGGCCCTTCGAGCCTGCACCGCCATTCCATCTGATCATGGCTGATCATCCAACTCAGTATCCTGTACCTGCCTTCTCTCCATACCCCCTGATTCCTTTAGCCACAAGGGCCACATCTAACTCCCTCTTAAATATAGCCAATGAACTGGCCTCAACTACCTTCTGTGGCAGAGAATTCCAGAGATTCACCACTCTCTGTGTGAAAAATGTTTTTCTCATCTCGGTCCTAAAAGATTTCCCCCTTATCCTTAAACTGTGACCCCTTGTTCTGGACTTACCCAACATCGGGAACAATCTTCCTGCATCTAGCCTGTCCAACTCCTTAAGAATTTTGTAAGTTTCTATAAGAAACTCTGCAGTACGTGAGAATCAACCAGTATGCCAGGTAGACACAAAATGCTGAAGTAACTCAGCGGGACAGGCAGCATCTCTGGAGGGAAGGAATGGGTGACGTTTCGGGTCGAGACCCTTCTTCAGACAGATATATCACCCGTTCCTTCTCTCCAGAGATGCTGCCTGTCCCGCTGAGTTACTCCAGCATTTTGTGTCGCTCTTTGGCATAAACCAGCATCTGCATCCTAGACAATCAGCATGCTAGCCCAGGCTTCTGAATATTGCATGCTTCCAAGCAATGTGAGATAAGGAAAGATTATGTTGAGGAATATCTGTAAGTGAATGTATACTGCGGTCAAAATAAGGGCTATGAGGGATGTGTATGGTTTTAGGAGCACTCTCCCTTGAAAAAAACTAAGATAAATTGCGCAGCATATAAGATTTTGTAATTCTACTAAATCCAATGGAACATTTAATGGAAGATAAGCTGCAGCTAAAAAGACAGGCAGATTAAATATCTCCCAGAGCAAGGATGACCAGATAATACACAGGCAAAGACGCTGCAATAGGGAAACTAAAATGATTTTGCAGGGATTCAGTATAATGCTCCATTTATAGCACTTTCATGTGTCTCCGGATAAAATAACATGCTGGATCACAATGATCCTAGGCCTCATCATTCAGGTTTAACTTGCAGCCTTCAGCGAACCCCTGGCATTGCCTGACTCCTCCACAGTGTATCATGGATCAACCCAGCCACGAGTGGCAAAGCTGAAGGGCCTGTCCCACTTACCATATTTTTTTCGGCAACTGCCGACACCCGCCATAGTCGCAGCAGGCCGCTGAAATTTTCAAAATGTTCAAACGCTGGATTTTCAACATTTTGACATTTTTCTGCAGCCTGCTGCGGCTACGACGGGTGTCGGCAGTCGCCAAGAAAATCTCCTAAGTGGGACAGGCCCTTAAGGCACCACTGCCAGCCTTCTGAAGGCTTCTGCTGTCAAGGGCCTTTCCACTGCCTCCAGCATGACAACACTTGAAAAGATTAAAGCATTAAAATTGAAAAAATGTTTTTTTTTAAACATGGGACTGCTGGCATTCAAAGAAGAAGATAATATTGCATTGAAATAAAACAAACAGAACATATCTGTGATTTCAAAGAAAGACACAAAGCGCTGGAGATATCGGTGGGTCAGGCAGCATTACTGGAGAACATGGATGGGTGGCATTTTGGGTCGGGACCCTTCTTCAGACTGTTGATCAAAAATGTCACCTATCTATGTTCTCCAGAAATGTTGCCTGACCCATTGAGATATTCCAGCACTTTGTGTTTTTTTTTTGTAAACCAACATCTGCAGTTCCTTGTTTCCATATTATTTGAGATTAGGTTTGTTAATGACAATGCAAACAAAGTTGAGAGGTCAGATATGAATTGTATCCATCCTCTCATCTTAGTAATCATGACTACAGTCACTGGGCCTGTACTCACCGGTGTTTAGAAGAATGATGGGGGACTTCATTGAAACATACAGAATAGTGAAAGGCTTGGATAGAGTGGATGCGGAGAGCATATTTCTAGTGGGAGAGTCCAGGACTAGAGGTCAGAACTTCAGAATCAAAGGATGTTCTTTTAGGAAGTAGATGAGGAGAAATGTCTTTAGTCACAGGGTGGTGAATCTGTGGAATTCTTTGCCACAGAAGGCTGTGGAGGCCAAGTCAGTGGATATATCTAAGGCAGAGATAGATATTCTTGATTAGTACGGGTGTCAAAGGTTATGGGGAGGAGGCAGGAGACTGGGGTTAAGAGGGAGAGATAGATCAGCCATGATTGAATTGTGAAGTAGACTTGATGGGTTGAATGGCCTAATTCTACTCCTATCACTTATGATCTTATGATCGTCTGACATGCAGAGCAAACCTGAACTCCAAAGGGATAACAAGAGATTAAATACACACACACACGGACGGGATCCCTAGTCTTACTGCGGTTCTGCATTGTGGTACAGATTGCCATGCACACTGCAACAACCCATTGGTTCCTTCTGGACCTGCCAGCTCACCATCAGTGTCCTGCAGCTCATTAATACGAGTGAGCTCAAGGGCCATCTTGAGCAGCTCTGCATTAAGGCTGTGAAAATAGTTGCTAATGTGTCTAATGTGTGTGTGAAGCTGCAGCAAGTAGGTTGGTACAATGGCACATCAGTAGAGTTGCTGCCTTACTGCACCAGAGACCCGAGTCCACTCCTGACTACCTGTGTTATCTGTATTAAGTTTGTATGTTCTTCCTGTGACCATGTGAGTTTTCTCCAGGTGCTCCGGTTTCCGTCCAATCTCCAAGGACATACAGGTTTGTAGATTCATAGGCTTCGGTAAAAGGGATAGTGTTAATGTACGGGGTGATCACTGGTCGGTGTGGACTCGGTGGTTCGAAGGACATGATTCCACACTGTATCTCTAAAGTCTAAAGTAGGACTTACATTGTTCCTGTTCACATCAAGTACATAGGACAACATTTTAAAGACTCTGCACACACTCTTTATTCATTTCTTTACACAATGAAATGACAAGAGTAAAATACAACAGAGATTCATCAAAAGGGATGATCTTAATCAACCATAATATGTGTGATCCTTAGGGCTTGATCGGGGATATGTATCACCTTACTGTGAAATCTAGGACATGGTATAATTTCCGAATTTCTCCTCGCGGCTTACCACCTGGATTGGCGCGGCCTTTCCTGCCGGAGACGGCCAGATCCTCAGCTTCAGCAGCGGCGTAGCACTGGATTCCATCGCGGAGCAGCCGATGCCTTACTAGGGTCGCCATGTTGGAAGCTCCGGAGTGCTGGGACTGCCGACTTTGAACATCGTGGAGCTGTGGTCTGTGGAGCTTCCAGCCGCTGGCGGGTCTGACTTTCCAGCCATGGGCGGCGCTGACTTTGTCATCGCGGAGCCTGAGATCTCTCGCAGAGGTCGGCAGCGTTGAATCTCCGCCCAGCTCGGCCTGTGGACTTCGGAAGCCGCGATCTCCGGTAGGAAGCGGCCGATTCGGAGGTTCTGGGCCGCTGAGAGTGTTCTTCCATTCGAGGGCCTGAAATATCTGGCCCGTAGCGGCGTGTTGTGTTGTGTTTGTGTGCTGTATGGTAACTCAAATTTCACTGCACCAATTGGTGTATGTGACAATAAATGTTCTTTGTCCTTTTGTATTTTATATTCTATCTTCTTTTTAAGTGCAGGGGAAGTGGAGTGGGGCAGTTGGGAAAGGATTTTATATCAAACTATACGATACAAATGATATTAATTATTCTGTTCAAAGTTTCAAGAAACTAAATTGGCACATAGAATAGACCAATCTGTTCCCTGAAACAAGTTTGAGTAACGTTGGATTTTACAATTTTGATTTTTAATAAGCTTCCTGGCTAAGATTTTGAGCGAGTTTGCTCCCATATTAAAATACCTTTGAGGGTATATTAGCTAAAAGTTTAAAAAAAAAAGAAAGTCTTTGAATGGTCGTCAAGAAATATGCATGAAACACAAATTGCTGGAGTAAATCAACGGGTCAGGTAGCATCTGTGGAGGGAATGGATAGGCAACATGTTGGGTTGGGAAGAGGAGGTGTGTAAGAATGATATATTCCCCTGCCTAGCTATGTTTATAATAGGCCAGTAATCAAAAATCACTAAAGATAGACACAAAATGCTGGAGTAACTCAGCGGGACAGGCAGCATCTCTGGAGAAAAGGAATGGAAGATGTTTCGGGGCAAGACCCTTCTTCAGTAGCGTCTCGACCTATAAGCCCGCCTGGTTTCATCCGAGGCTCGTCTCCTGCTCAACCCCAAAGACCGGGAACCAAGGAGTATGTCAGCGGACGGAGGAAAGGATCGTTGTCGCCGGGGCAACGGGCTTTTAAGGCCAAGACAAGACTGCACTCTTAAGAACTTTAAACTTTGTTGGCACCAGAAAAGTGGCGATTCTTTGTGTACTGTCTCGGTGAAGTCTACTATTACACTACAGTCGTTCCACTTTAGTATTTATCAATGATTGTGTTTACCTACAGTATAATTTTACTGCATGCAAAAGAAAGATGTTCACTGTGCCCAGATATATAGGTACATGTGGCAATAATGCATCATCATCAAGGATTGTAGTAAATATAATGCAATAGCTGGCATGGGGATGCCCTTCTCTTTTTCTGCTTCTCTATGCTACAGTACATCTAGAGCCTGTATATAACCTTCAGGGAGGAATCCACTGATGGTCCATTGATGATCATCTAATGCTGACCAGCCACCCTTCCTGACTGCATTATCCTCATGCTTATAGAAACATAAAATTCTTAAGGGATTGGACAGGCTAGATGCAGGAAAAATGTTGACCAAAACTTCTATCCTGGTATGTGTTGAAAACTTAGGTGGACTGTGCTGAACTATTCAAACCATCTATAAACTTTCAGGAAATCATGAAGAACTAATTAATGTATACACAATATCTTTGTTTTGAAACTTTATGGGCCACCTGAAATTTAGAAGTCCACACATAAATAACAAGATGGTTTCAATCTGTCTAATTCCTATATTGGGCAATTCACAAGCTCATAGCAGGCTAACCAGTTGAAGATGGCATAATTTTAGTTTAGTTTAGTTCAGCTTAGAGATACAACACAGAAACAGGCCCTTCGGTCCACTGACTCCACACCGACCAGCAATCCCTGCACATTAGCACAAGCCTACACACACTAGCGACAATTTACACTTATACCAAAAATACAAACCCAAGCCAATTAATCTACAAACCTGGATGTCTTTGGAGTGTGGGAGGAAACCAAAAAGCTCAAAGAAAACCCATGCGATCATGTGGAGAATGTACAAACTCCGTACAGACAGCACCCGTAGTTGGGATTGAACCCGGGACTCTGGTGCTGTTTAAGTTTTAGAGATACAGCGCGAAAACAGGCCCTTCGGCCCACCGGGACCACGCCAGCGATCCCCGCACATTAACATTATCCTACACCTACCAGGGACATTTTTTACATTTACCAAGCCAATTAACCTACAAACCTGTACGTCTTTGGAATGTGGGACGAAAATGAAGATCTCGGAGAAAACCCACGCAGGTCACGGGGAGAACGGACAAACTCGCTACAGACAGCACCTCTAGTCGGGATCGAACTCGGGTCTCCAGCGCTGCATTCGCTGTAAGGCAGCAACTCTACCGCAAAGCCGCCGTGACCACCCACATTATTAAAGAGGAAGTTTCTTTCCTATAATAAAACAAGAAGGATTCAAGGTTGATGCTGGTAACTTTCAGTGCTTGCTGGGGTGAGCAATGTCACAAATTATGTCGAATTAAAGAGTTTGTAAGGGAACTGGATTAATCACCTGTATAGTCAGAGATAAATGGAGGTCATTTTATCACAGTTAAAGATTAAAGCTGAGTAAGATACAATCATATTAATGTACCATTGAAAGATTGCTATATTTCACATCACGCAATCTTCAGTAGTTTTGTATTACGTCAAATTATTTGTAATGTTTCTGATTATATTATTTGTGTTCACCCAGTTTGCATTAATTCTGTATGGTGCTGCTTTCTGAGCTTTGACTATGCTTACCCCAAGCGGTATCAGGTGGAACTCGGGGGATAAGACAGATGTAAGAGAGACCCACATAATAGCCACACATAATAGCCACACATACAGTTGCTAAGGAAGGTCGATTTAACCATTCTTCCAACAGATAGTGCTGCAGAAATTGGGGAAAAACCACCTTCAGATTTAATATCAGCAAACGTAACCTCAGAGTAGATTTCAATGCAACATGAGAAAGAGGTAGCGATAATAGAAAGATAATTCCAAGTTATCTTCAAGTCTATTACAGTTCTGTGTGTGCAGGGTGCTGGACTTTAAACTTCAAAGCCCAGTCAATATTAACACCAGCCATTTAAGTTGTAAGGAGCACTTTTTCTACCCAATTGTGAATAAGGACATGGTGCTTTCGCCCTTTCTCATTGCTTACAGCACTTGGGACTTCTTGCAGTTTTAGTCCCGGGGCTGTGCAGTTTATTTGGATTTGCACGAGTTATTCACAGAGGGATTCTAGCTCCCAGTTTAATTTTCTTATTTGCCGCACCGTTCAGAGTTTAATTATTACGATTCTCGTACCGCCAGCCTTTCTTCAGTTAATATTTTCTTTAGTTCGATTTTATTTGGATTAACATAGATAAATTAAATCCGACTGGTTTGCTTACAGTCTTGAAGTCATCTCCAATAGCATTGTTGTAAATATTTACATCACCGTGTCTCTTTGCGTGATGTGTGCATACTATTCGAGCAAGTTTTTTCTTGGAAAAAATAGAGTACCTGACCTCCCTTCACAGAAGAGTATATATAGGGAAATTGTGTATTATCAAGCCAAATACAGCGCCAATCTATATAAGGAAATACCAGGAGAGCCGAGACACGAAATGCTGGAGTAACAGCGGGACAGGCATCACCTCTGGAGAAAAGGAATAGGTGACATTTCGGATCAGAACCCTTCTTCAGACTGAAAGATAGAGGTGGGGAAACAAAGCTAGGAGAGATTGGTCAGAGAAAGATCTTAAAGTCTATGCTGCCAAAAGCACAACGGTGGAATCATCATCATCGAGTATGGATATGATTCTCAATTTCTGATAATCTTTCTTCCTTAATGCTGTGGTTTGCAAGTGTTTCTCTGTTGCAGACCTTCTACATATGTAGAATCAAAGAACTGCA
This sequence comes from Amblyraja radiata, assembly GCF_010909765.2. NCBI lineage: Eukaryota > Metazoa > Chordata > Chondrichthyes > Rajiformes > Rajidae > Amblyraja > Amblyraja radiata. Next base: position 13,696,063 of record NC_045962.1, on the reverse strand, counting down.
GAAGCTGGTTAACAAAGAAAAGACACAAAGTGCCGGAGTAACTCAGCACGTCAGGCAGCCCTGTCGAACATGGGTAAGTGACGTTTCAGGTAAGGACCCAAAACGTTACTGATCCATGTTCTCCAGGGATGCTGCCTGGTCTGCACTTTGTGTCTTATTTTACACCTGCAGCTTTAGACCCCTAAGGAAAGCTTCAGCACTTGGAAGATAATGAGGACCAGGGTGATAGAACACATCTCCTCTGTGCCTGTCGGAGCCTTGAACCCTGATGTCAATCTTCTGAATGTTTCCATATTTTACACATTTCAGAAATGATTCTCAATGCTAGTGGTTACTTTTCTTTAGCTGCTTCAGATGTCATAAACGGGAAGGATGTCATTAAGCCGAAAAAGTGCTGGGAAGATTTACGAGGATGTTTCCAGGACTCGAGGGGTCTCAGCTATAGGGAATTGGACAGCCTTTATTCCTTGGAGCGCATGAGGCTAAGCAGTGATCTTATAGAAGTTGTGAGTGCTGAGTGATGCCCTATCCATATTACAGCCAGATCCAGATCCAGATCCAGATCCAGAAGTGTATACAATCATGAGAGGAATTGAAAAGGTGAATGCACAGCCTTTTACCCAGGGTAGGGGAATCAAAGAGCAGAGATCAGGAATTTGAGGGGCAACTTTTTTACTCAGAAGATGATGGGTATATGGAATAATCTACCAGAGGAAGTAGTTGAGGCAAATACAATAACAGCATTTAAAAGACTTGGACAGGTACATAGAAAGAAAAGGTTTAATAATAATAATAATAATAATAATAATAAATACTTTATTGATCCCCTCAGGGAAATTCAGATTTTTTGTCAGCAGCGGTACAATAATAAAGAACACACAACCACAATAAAAATTTTATACAAACATCCACCACAGCATTCATCACTGTGGTGGAAGGCACAGAAATTGGCCAGTCCTCCTCCATTTTCCCCCGTGGTCGGGACCTCCACCTCCGCAGCCATTGCTGCGGGCGTCCAGATGGTAAAGAACAAAGTAAAGTCAAGGTAAGTCCAGGATCGGCTCTTCCCCACCGGAGACCGCGGCTTCAGGATGGTGTAGGCCGCAGGCCGGCGGTCAAAGATTTAAAGTTCCCGCCGCGCCGCAGCCAGAAGCACCGCAGACGGCAGGGCCGGCGGTCGAAGCTCCCCTACAGGGGTGATGGTAAGTCCATGCCGGACCCACGGTAGAAGTTGTCCGCTAGCCGGCCGATGGAGCTTCTTCTTCCCCCCGGGTCCCCAACGTGAGATCCCGGGCTGTAGACGCCGCACCAGCTGGAGCTCTGCAGACTGCTGCTTCAGGCTGCCGGCTGCCACGGGCCAGCAAAACGGAGCGCTCCCCTCTGGCGAGCCCCAGCGAGGGCTCACCCGCTCCACGGCGAGAGTCCACGCTGCGCCCGCCGCTGAAGCCCCGGGCGCGTCTCCGGGAAAGGCCGCGCCGATCCTGATTGTTAGGCCACGGGGGAGGCGACCTGGAAAAAAAAGTCGCCTCTCCATGGAGGAGGCGACCGAAACGGTTTCCCCCTCACCCCCCCACACAAAACACACAAAGAAACACTAGAAAGTTTAGTGGGATATGGGCCAAACACAGGTAAATGGGATTAGTTTAGATGAGGCATTTTGGTTGCTATGGATGTTGGGCCGAGGGGCCTGTTTCCCTGTTGTGTAAATCCATGTCTCCATGATCACTATAATAGGTGCTGCATTATTGGCCATTTAGTTAGTTATTTTAAATAATCAAATAATAATTTCCATTAAGTTATTTCTTTAGCTTCAGGCTTCAGGGCCCGAGTACGGGGGGGGGGGGGGGGGGGGGGGGTGGGGGGGGGGGGGGGGAGTGTAAGGGTTCGAGGTGACACACAAGAGCGGATCAATCAAGAATACATCAGCAGCTTCAATCCAGAGCCCGGGGGGGGGGAGGGGTTGTCACAGAGGAGGCTGATCCCGAATGCTCCCGTTGGCGGCTCTCGGCTGCAGGCTTCACAGGATCGGGGGGGCGGGGGGGGTGTGAGGGTGACGTCACTCGCAGCTCGTGGAATACAGCGCGAGCAGAGCCATTGTGATGTGCCCATCTCGTAGATTTCTCCAGCATTTTCTGCTTTTATTTCAAACTTCCAGTGTTCGTCGGCTATTTATTTTCACATTTTGAATTCTGGAAGCGGATTTGAATCCCGTGCCAAACATTATCCTAGGCAGATCATGTCTTTGGCTCTCCTGTACAACTCTCATGGATACATGAAAATATTGTTCTTTACATAATGATCCCACCCAAGGAAAAGAGGTGGACACAAAATTCAGGAGTAACTCAGCGGGTCAGGCAGCATCTCTGGGGATAAAGAATAGGGGACGTTTTGGGTCGGAACCCTACTTCAGTCATTCCAATCTGAAACGTCACCGATTCTTTTTCTCCAGAGACGCTGCCTGAGTCGATGTGTTATTCCAGCATTTAGTATCTATCTACGACATAAACCAGCATCTGCAGTTCCTTCCTACACAATGAAAATAGATGTTGTGCTCTCCTATGTCTCAACCAGTACTGTCCCTTTAACACTCCTGGTTTGACCTTGTTGGAACTGATTAATATTGCCATCAGGAAATGATTAGTTTATTTTAGTTTTGTATGTTTGAATTAAAAAATATATGATCTTTTTACATATTAATTCAGCTCACATTTCCAATATGAGAAAACAATCTTAAATACACAATGGGTAGAAAACTGAATGTTGAGATTATTAAGTAGTAGAGAGCCATGGTTTATAAACATATATTTGAAGGTTACTCAGTATATTTTGGATCAATAGGTTATTAATTGTTATCCTTAGGCGCTATATAAAGTGTAATTACCTTTGGGACATTTAGAACGATGTAGACTATTATTTTGTCAATAGAAACCAAACAGATTAAAGTAAGATTATAAAGCAGGAGGAAAGAAATACACCACATGATAATAAACACATTGACATTATATTAAGTTAGTAAAAGCTAGGAATTATTATTGTTTGTTTTTGTGTATATATATATATATATACACATATATACATATATATGTACCACACACGCACGCGCACACATACGTCCATACACAAAACAAACAATAATATATTATCTATATATCGTGTATTTGTGAGTATGTGTATATACAGACACAGTGAACATTTTTATCGCGCTCATTTATTATATTGTTTACAGTGTACTGTGTTTACATATTCTGTTGTGCTGCCGCAAGAACGAATTTTATTGTTCTATCTGGGACATAAGACAATAAAACACTCTTGACTCTTGACTTGACTCCTGAATTCAGCCAGACATTTATTTGAAGTAAGGTGCCATAGATATTCAGTGAAAACATCTGGGTGTATGTGTCTTTTATTTTTGGATGGGATTCAGAGGGTGCTCAAAGGGCTGAAGCAAGGCCCATTTGCCCAATACTCGCCCTCACCCCAAAGCGAGTGAGCACTCCAAGATACATTTGAACTCCTATCCAATATCCCAAGAGGATTATTTACTCTGAAGAAGTTTTAAACTTTAGTCATTAGGTTCACAGAGTCAAAGAGTCACACAGCATAGAAATTGGCCCTCAACCCACTTCCAAGCTGACCATTGTACCTATACATTCCAATTCAACCGTTCCGCTTTGGGTCTGCAGCCCTCTATGAGTTGGCTATTCAAGTGTCTGCCTGATGCTTCTTAAATGTTGTGTTTACATTCACCACCACCATCTCCTCTGGCAGCACGTTCCACATGTCAACCACTCTCTGTGTAAAACTTTCCTCTTCAGTGCCCTTGAAATATCCTCATCTCACATTAAACCTGCACCTTTGTATTTCAGACATCTCACTGTGGGGGAAAAAACCCCATATTATTTCCCATGTCTTTGCCTCTCATACCGGGTTGGAGAGAGGAGGAGAGAGGGGGAGAGGGGGGGAGAGAGAGGGGGAGAGAGGGTAGGAGAGACGGGGGGGAGTGAGGGGCGGAAGAGTGGGGGGGAGAGAGCAGAGAGGCCGTGGGAGGGGAGGGGGAGAGAAGAGGGGGGGAGAGGAGGAGGGGGGAGAGGAGGTAGAGGGGGGGAGAGGAGGAGGAGGGGGGGGAGAGGAGGAGGAGGGGGGAGAGGGACCCAACCCGAGACAGTTCCGACCCGAGACGGTCCCGACCTGAGACGGATCCGAGAGCTCGATCTTCACTCGCAGCCCATGGAACACAACGCGTGGAACACAGCGCGCAGATCCATTGTGACGTCATCAGTGAAAGACAGCTGGGTTTTTTTCAACATTTTTTCCGTTTTTTGAACATTTTCATTAATAACTCGAGAAATAAAGCATGAATTTTTCAGATAAGGCGACTTCGGAGTCCAGGGAAAAATCTCTACCGGAATATGTAAAAAATTTAGAGTTAGTGCGTTGTTTGTTCGCGAAGTGATTACACATAAACACACAAATAAAGAAACAAGATCAGAGTTTTATAAGTATAGAGATTTCTATATATCACAAAATCGCAAACATCAAAGGAACTAGCACTGATCTTTCCAATATAGGCTGATGTTGGGAGAAATATATAACATTTATTTAAATTTGTGCATTTGCTGGTTTAGTGAATGTCCCTATTTTTGTAATTAGCTGGCATAATTGTTGTGGTCTTGGATGCACTCTGATAAACTTTTGATTTTGGTTGACAACTTTATTAGATAGTGTTTTACATTCATCTTCACCACGGCCCAACCAGAACTAAAGAATCATCTGCAACAAAGTCCAAGCATTGTTGAATAAAGAGCTGGTAGATTAAAATGATGTGGATTGTGAACAATTTGAAACAAAAAAAACTGAAGATGCAAGAATCGTGAAACAAATACTGAAAACCCTGGAAGTGTTCAGTTCCTCGCACAACATCGATGGGGAAAGGAACGGTGTTAATTTTTCAAGTCAAGTTGGAATAGAGTCATAGTCATTCAGCACAGATAAAGGCTCCTTGGCACAACTTGTCCATGCTGACCAAAATGCCCATCAAATCTAGTCCCATTTGCATGCATCTGACCTATATCTATCACTCTAAACCTTTCCTGTCCATGTAACTATGGTTTAAATGTTACTGTACCTGCCTCATTCACCTCCTCTGGCAGCTTGTTTCATATACTTACCACCCTCTTTGGCTACCTTGGCACTCAGACTCCTATTAAATCTTTCCTCTCTCAGCTTAAACTTAATATTTTGGATCCCCAACCCTGTTGATGCACCTCTTAATTTTATATAGCTCTATAAGACCACAACAGTCATAGAGCTGTTGAGAAATACAGCGCAGAAATTTGATCTCTTTGCTCACTGAGTCCATCAAACAACCAATTCTTACACAAATCCCACCTTAACTCTTTTAAGCTCCTCATCAAATCCCCCTTAGATTTTATCATTCATGGACATGATCAATTATCCTACCCAATCAAATACATCTTCGGGATAGGCAGGAATGAAACTAGAGCACTTGAGGTCAGGATTGAACCCAGGTCATGGAACTGTGAGGCAATGGCCCAACTAGCTGCATCAACTGCACCTAGCTCAGCAGTAGAGTTGCTGCTTTACAGCATTACAGCGCCAGAGACCCAGGTTCGATCCAGAATACGACTGTTGGCTGTATGGACTTTGTATATTCTCCCTGCGAGTTGGTTTTCTCCAAGATCTTCTGTTTCCTCCCACACTCCAAAGACATGCAGGTTTGAATATTAATTGGCTTGATATAACTGTAAATTATCCCATGTGTGTGTAGGACAGCGTTCATTTGCGCGGATCGTTGGTTGGTGCGGACTCGGTGGGCCGAAGGGCACGTTTCCGTGCTGTGTCTCTAAACTAAACTAAATTGTCACCCAGAATAAGTTATTGGACAATAATAACATGCCATTGGCTTATTTTGAATTTACCTCCCTGGCTCCATGTTGGAACAACAAACATTCTGTTGTACATCAGACAACATAGTAATTGTGTGGCTTTATAACATTCTGTTGGAAGTAAGAAGCCTTGATTCTGAATGCAAAAGGTGTCAGATAGAGCAGAAGACAAATCTATTTTTCCAGAGGGCTGAAAAGTTTAAAGTATTTATTAGCTGAGTTATGTAAAACAAGAAAGAAATAATTTACATTCATCAAAGACCTTCTCAAGACCTTGGGGAACCCAAGATACTTCAACAAATAAATTATTGGTTGCAGTGAAGGCATTGTTGTTTGTTGAATGAACAATACACTTAATATGGGTGCAATTATATCCCCCCCACTGGTAAAGTAGACAAATCACCTATTACTGGTATTAGTGGGGAGAAGAATTCTTGCCCCAGTTCTAGAGATCTCTTTATTTTTCCGTGGTTGCACCATGTTCATTTTCAAAGATAAAGCATCTCTGATTCTGGTATTCGGCCACCAGGGGCGCCGCATGATGGCAGCCTCTGCCTCCAGTCTGTCTGTTTAAAAGTACGTTTTGGAGGATTTTTTAGTATTTCTATGTGGGGGAGGGGGGTAGGGTAAGGGGGAAACCGTTTCCCAGTCACTTCCTGGCGAGGATGTGACTATTCTCCGAGTCGCGTCCTCGCCCCCCTCCTCGCGACCTACCAACTGGATTGGCGCGGCCTTTCCTGTGCTGGGGACCGGCCTAACGTTCAGCAGCGGCAGCGCAGCACTGGATTCACTGAGGAGCGGGCGATGCCTTACCTGAATCGCCGTTTGAAGCTCCAGAGTGTTGGGCCTGCTGCTTCAACATCGTGGAGCTGTGGTTTGCACAGCTTCCAGCGCGGGCGGCGCTGACTTCAACATCAAGGAGTCCTGGGATCCCTTTGCCGAGGGCCACCAGCATGAATCTCCACCCAGCATGGCCTGTGGACTTCGGGAGCCGCGATCTCCGGTAGGAAGTGGCTGATTCAGAAGTCCAAGCCGCTGAGAATGTTCTCCCGTTCCGATGTTGGAGTCCCATCATCTGGCGAGCGGGCCTGATCATCGGGCCGCCAGTAGCGGCGACAGTGGGGGGTTCGGGAGCCCCCCCGACCACAGGTGAACAACAGAGGACAACAGAGGAGGATGACTGAACAGTGGGAAACTTTGATTCCGCTGTGTGGGGATGTCTGTGTTAAAGACGACCGTGTTCTGTGCTCTTTTTTATTCGTATGGCTGCAAGGTGACCACACATTTCACTGTACCAATTGGTACATGTGACAATAAATGTCTCTTGTCATGTCTCTCTTGTCTCTTGATAGTTCTGGATTGCCTCTGTCCATAATGGAGAACTTACAAGATTCCAAACATCAAGTAAGCCACCACTTAAATTCTCATGCTCAATTCAGGAAAATGAAGAACAATGAATGATTTCTAAAATCAGAATCCGTAAGCCACTTGTTTTGATAGCTGTTGGAATCTTTTTGACATTTGGAGAATGGGGTTGAACGGGAAAGATAGATCAAGAGTCAAGAGTGTTTTATTGGCATATGTACCAGATGGAACAATGAAATTCTTACTTGCAGCAGCATGATCGAATGGCGGAGTGGGCTAATTCTGCTCCTATACCTTATGAACATATTCATCAGCATCTGGAGAACAAAAGCCATGAAATATTTATGTTATAACAAGGAACTGCAGATGCTGGCTTATATCAAATACAAAAAAATGCTTGAGTAACTCAGCAGGTCAGGCAGAACGTGGATATTTGATGTTTTTGAATGATTTCTTTGATTTCTTTGGTATGAGAGTTCTTTGTGACCCTCTCTCATTGCTCAGAATGTTCAAACACAAAACATCACTTACCATGTTCTCCAGATTACTGCCTGACTCGTTGAGTTAATCCAGCAATTTTTGTGTCTTTCCTCGAAATCATCAGCTTAGCTCCATCCATTCCTACCAAATTAAAATGAATCGATTAGTTACGAAAGTGTGCAAGGACTTTTGCTATTCAGACGGTATGACCAGAAATATTCTAACCTAGTGGATCAGACAGCATCTCTGGAGAAAAGGAAGAGGTGATGTTTCGGGTCGAGACCCTTCTTCAGACTGAAGGGCCTCGACCTGAAATGTCACCTATTCCTTTTCTCCAGAAATGCTTCTGACCCATTGAGTTACACCAGACTTTTGTGTCTAACTTCGGTTTAAACCATCATCTGCAGTTCCTTCTTACACAATGTCCTAACCTAATTACAGAAATGTCCCAATAAAAGGGATACATCAATATGATTAATTAATTAGGCTTTCATTATGTTGTAGTTGAATTGATACAGAACAATGAAGCCAAACTAGACAAAGATAATGCAAACTGTAAACAAACTCAATGTAGTCAATAACGTTAAAAGTTAGGATTACCAGAATATCCAAAGGTGACATTGAAAATTTTAACTACTAAAAGCTGTTTTAATGCATATTAATATGAGGTGGGTATGTTTCTAAGCTGTATAGAAATCAAGAAGCAGAAAAGTAGTTAAAGTACATTATAGTAAAAATGAGAAGAGAATATAAAAAAAATAAGTGCAATAACCCTGAATGGGCTGAAAGAACAGAATGAGTTATAAATGATTTATGCTTTGGGCGACGTAGGTTAAAAATACTAAAATTTCACTGTTCATCCATGCAAGAATGTCAAGTCATTGGACCAGATGAAGAATTCATTGGTAATAAGGTTTTAAAAACAGATATGTCCTGATAAGGTCATGTGGCATTTTAAAGATCTAGTCAAGTAGAGGAATGTTAATGCCAGAGGTCTGACATCCACTTTAAATGTTAAAAATGGAGCTGTAGGCATTAACTCCACAGGGTAAAACTGAATAAATCCAAAGATTTGTGCTTCATTGTTGCAAATCCTGCACACTGGAGGGTATTTTTGGTAAAGGGCCTGTCAGGCGATTTTTTCGGCGAGTGCCGGCAACTGTCACAGTTGTAGCAGGTCGCCAAAAAAGCGGCGACTGGACCACCCTACGACAATGTCTACGACAAGCTACGACAACCTACCGCCTAGTTGACGTCAAGCAACCGACAACCGGCGACCCATTAGGACCTCCACCTACGACCAAACCTACTACAACCACACAGGCGACAACCAAAGTCAACCTACGCCCACCCGCGACCAGCTACGACAAACAAAGACCCTGTCGGCGACAACTGAAGACAACTGAAAACAATTCCGTTGCCGGTACTTTTCGCCGGTTGACGTAGGTTGACGTAGGTAGTTGCCAATGGAATTCACCAAAGTCAGCACCCAGCAACAACCAACAACAACTGGCGACAACCTGCATCATCCTGGCAACAAGCATCTACACAGGAAAAGACAAGCTACGCCAAGCCCACAGTCGCCAAAAGGTTTTGAACATTTCAAAATCCAGCGGTGACCAGAAAAACGTTACGACTCTTTAGGCGACTTGAGGAGACTACTCACGACCATGCAGGCGACACCCCGGTAACCATGTGGCGACAGCCTAATCGCCTCTAGTCGCCAAAGAAATCGCCTAAGTGGGACAGGGGCTGAAGCTCTGAGAGAACAAAGAGGGCCCATCGGGACTGTAATGAGTACATACATTACATAACTTTGTTGGCATACAATACGTGGTGGCACTTGGCGCACTTGTGCATTGTATGCAAAAACAAAGAGTTTCACTGAACTTCAGTAAAAGTAACAATATAGTATCAATGAATCATTGAAACATTGATTGAGATGGTGCACCTGAAAATAATGTCCTGTAATAAAGCCATGTGAGGGGAATGAAGAATGTCATGAATGGGATGGGATTCACAGTAACCAGTTGAATTAAGACAAGTACAATTGACTTATTCTCATGCTCAAAGCTGTAAATCCAAATGTTATGAATGTTGTTTAATGCAACCTACACAGTAAGGGCACGTCAATACTCAGAAGATGGAGGTGTTGAATGTCTGGAAAAAAAATAATATGATGGATGGGATCTATTGCAGAACAGAATTTTGGGCAGCATTGTGGTGCAGCGGTAGAGTTGCTGCCTTGCAGTGCTTACAGTGCCAGAGACCCGGGTTTGATCCCCACTACGGGTGCTGTCTGTACAGAGTTTGTACGTTCTCCCCGTGACCATGCTGATTTTCTCCGATATCTTCGGTTTCCTCCCACAGTCTAAAGACGTACAGGTATGCAGGTAAATGAGCTTGGTAAATGTAAAATAAATTGTCCTTAGTGTGTGTGTAGGATAGTGTTAATTTGCAGGGATCGCTGGTCGGCGCAGACCTGGTGGGCCGAAGGGCCTGTTTCAGCCCTGTAGCTCTAAACTAAACTAAACTAATATGAGGGAAACAAGACATGAAGTCGCTGAGGCCTCGTCAGAAATCTTTTTTATCCTCTTTAGTCATGGGCAAGGTGCCAGTAGGATAGATAATAGCCAATGGTGCTCCTTTGCTTAAGAAGGGTAACAAGGACCAGGAAATTATAGGATGGTGGTAAGAAAATTATTGGAGACAATTCTAAGGGACAGGATTTACTTGCATTTCAAAAAACTTAGACTTATTCCAGAAAGTCAATGTGACCTTGTACCGTGGGATGTCCTTGCTCATACATTAATTGAATTTCTTAGGAAGGAACACAGATGATTGATGAGGGCAGGGCAGATGATGTAAACATGGACTTCAATAAAGCATTTGACAAGTTTACTTATTGTGGATTGGTTCAGAAGAATAAGTCACATGAGATCCATGGTGAATTAGTCATTTGAATTCAAAATTTGCTTCATCATGGAAGTGCTGTGGTAGAGGGATTTTTTTCTCTCTCTGGGGTTTGTGACCACTGGTGTTCGAAAAAGATCAGTGCTGGGATCTCGGGTAGACACAAAATGCTGGAGTATCTCAGCGGGTGGGGCAGCATGTCTGGAGAGAAGGAATGGGTGATGTTTCGGGTCGAGACCCTTCTTCAGGCTGATGTCAGGGGAGGGAGCGGGACAAAGATAGAATGTAGTCAGAGATAGTAAGACTGGTGGGAGAAGAGGGAAGGGGAAAGTGATGGAGAGAGAAAGCAAGGGCTATCTGATGTTAGAGAAGTCAATGTTCATATCGCTGGGGTGTAAACTACCCAAGCAAAATATGAGGTGCTGTTCCTCCAATTTACACTGGGCCTCACTCTGACAATGGAGGAGGCCCAGGACAGAAAGAGCAGAAAGGGAACAGGAGGGGGAGTTGAAGTACTGAGCAACCGGGAGATCAAGTAGGTCAAGATAGACTGGGCAGAGGTGTTCAGCAAAACGATCGTCGAGTCTGCACTTTGTCACGTCGAAGTAGAGAAGTTGACACCAGGAACAGGTGGGACTGTTGGGATCTCTATGGTTTGTAACGTATGTTAATGATTTGGATGAAAATGTATGAGGTATGATTAGGAAGTTTATAGGTGACATGAAAATCAACAGGGTTGTGGGTAACAAGGAAGGTGGAGAAAAGTTACAGCAAGATACAGGTCAAATGTGGGCTGAGAAGTAACAGGTGGAGTTTAATCCAGACAAGTATGCGGAGCTGCATTTTGGGATGGCATATGCAAGAGGAACCTATACAGTAAATGGCCAGACCCTTATGAACATTGATGTACAGAGGGGTCTTGGGGCTACGTAAGTTAATAGGTTGCAAAGAAGGCATGTGGTATGCTTGCTGTTATTGGTCAGGGTTTTGAGTTGGAAAGCTGGCATGGCATGCTGTAGCTGTGTAAGACTTAAGCTAGGTCACATCTGGAGTATTTTGTGCATTTATGGTCGCCACACTATTGGAAGAACATGGAAGGTTTTGAAGAGGGTGGAGAAGAATTTCTCCAAGATTTTGCTGGGACTGTAGTGCATTAGCTATAGGGAGAAGATAGACACAAAAAGCTGGCGTAACTCAGCGGGACAGGCAGCATCTCTGAAGCGCAGGAATGGGTGTCGTTTTGGGTCGAGACCCTTCCTCAGACAGATATAGGGAGAAGTTGGATACATTTTGGATTGCTTTCTCTGCAGTGTTAGAGTCTGAGGGACAACCTGATAGAAATATAAGAAATTATGAGAGGCTTAGATGGGAGTAGAATCAGGACCTTTATCCAAGGGTGAAAATGTCAAATACTTGAGCGTGCAGGTTTAAATTGAGAGGGTAAAGTTTGAAGCAGATTTGTGAGACAAGGCTTTTATACAGAAAGAATTGTGGGTGCCTCAAAAGCATTGCCAATTGAAGCATGAAGAGCTGATACGATAGCAACGTTTAAAAAGCATTTATACCAACACATGAACAGGCACGGATCAAAGGGATACAGACCATGTACAGGCAGGTGGAATTAGTTTAATTTGCCATTATGGTCAGTGCAGACATAGTGAGCTGACATCAAAGACATACCGACCAAGTTTATAATGGGGACGGATGATAATGAAGACAATTGTAATGATTAGTTTCAGGGGCACTTAAATACAAAGATAGAAGGCAGTGCGGCTTGAAAAATTTGACTCACGAGCAAGATGGCTTCAACAACTGGGACTCACTGATGAATGTCAACAGAGGTTGAGACATAAACCAAGTCCTGGCTGGATTCCCAGTTAAAATCTTGGCCCAGCTGTGTAACAGCAGCAGGGATCGATGTAAAACAGGTGCATCTTGCACGGGAGCAAAGGACCTCTAATATTCTCTGGCAATCACAATTAACTATTGAAATTTAGATAAAGAAAACATACTGGATGCAGCTTGCAACATAACTGGCAGGAATTTCCCTCCTGAATTTATTTCCAATTCCTCCAAGCTAAAACAAAAAACACCTCTTTCCTTTTTTCACTTGGAAATGAATATGATATTTTAGTATATTAAAAAAATCGAATTAGTAACAACAATTGTTTTAACACGCATCAGTTCTGAAAGTTATTTGTTAGCTATGGGCTGATGTCCTCTAGCTGTGTTGCAGTTACTTCATTACCTTTGAGATGATTTTTCAATAAGCCCTTTTGTGATCATTATTGAACCAAGAGGAGTGGGGAGTAAAGCCCCTGTCCCACTTTCACGACCTAATTGGCGAATTCTGCCGAGTTTGCCCTTGACTCATACTCACAGCATGGTTGCCACGAGGTCGTAGGAGATCTTCGTAACTCTTCCTCATGCTCGTGAGTGGTCTCCGCGTACTCGTGGCCCCAAGTATGTCGCGAAGTTTTTCCCAGCCAGATAAAAAATGTCCATGTGTAAAAAAAAGATCGGCATTGAAAAAATCGATACCTTTTATCGTAGGTAGGTCGTAGTAGGTCATGATGGTAGTCGTAGGTAGTCGTAGATAGTCGTAGGTAGTCGTGGGTAGTCGTAGGTCAGTAACTGGCCCGAGAAAAAAATGCAAACATTACATTAGTTTATCATGTGATCATTTTCCACTCGTAGCTAGTCGTAGTGTGGAAGACTGAGGTTGAGGGGAATAGTAGGAGGTCATAGACATAGTCGTAGGAGGTCGTAGGAGGTCTTTTACTTCGGAGAGTCAACACGACCTTGACATTTTTTTAAACTCGTCGAGGGTCTTCTAAAATCGTGGATTTGGTCGTCCAAGTGGGCAGGCCCTTAAGTTTAGAGAGTTTAGCAAGTTTAGTTTATTATTGTCACGTGTACCGAGGTAGAGTGAAATGCTTTTAAAGAGCAGGGAGCAAACACAGGGCAATAATGTTGGCTTTAAACGATTTTTTATTCCTGACCCCACAATGTCCAAAACCTAAGTCCTGTTTTCTCTCTTGCCTCCCCAACTACCATCTTCTCAGACACTAGCTATCTCCACTTCACCTAAATAGTCCTTTGAGATTCAGATGTCTCCATCACTCCACCCAATCATCCATAGCTGAATCCTGATATCACTCCCCACATCCACCCCAGCCCCCCTTTCTAACCATCCAGCACGGCACTCTGATGATCCACGCCCTCTCCACAAGGCTCAAAAGCACCCATTACCTCCCACTGATCATGCATCCAATTCCCCAACAATCTTTACCCAAGGCAATGCCCAACTTGACTTGTAATCATGGGCCAACCTAACCAAATCTGGCCTTAGAAAAGGCATCACATTTTTGATGACGAAAATAAGCAGCTGATCACTACAGGGTAAAGCCAATGACTGAATTGCTTATATGCAACCCTGAAATGCTTACTTAGCACACCCTCAAAATTCCTGGACCTTAGAACTACCAGAGGTGAATTAGCTGCATAAAAAGCTGCAAATAATTTTGATCCATCAACCGTTAACCATTACTGAGACATTGTGGTAGGATAATCAAGGTTGAAAACCAACCATTGTGAGATGCTTGGCTTTGAGAAAAAGAGACAAAATAGAAAAAGCAGATGGTACAGCCTTAACAAAAATGAGAATGTGATAACATCATCAGTGGAGCTTAAGCCAAAACATTAAGATGTCAGGTCCGTATGGAAATAACCAAAGTCAAAAAATACTGGCGAGGTTAATGGACCATTCCTAAAACGTGTTGGATAGAGAGTAAATCTGTAAACTAGAGGAGCAAGGAACAAGCACAGTGCAATAATCCAGGGAGGTGTGTGTAGAATTGCATCCCTGAACTGCCAGAAGCAATAGTTGAGGCAGGTACAATCACAACATTTAAAAGACATTTGGACAGGTACATGCATAGGAAATGTTTAGACGCTTTCAGTGCCAGAGACCCAGGTTTGATCCCGACTGCGGGTGCTGTCTGTACGGAGTTTGTACATTCTCCACGTGACCTGCGGGGGTTTTCTCTGAGATCTTCAGTTTCTTCCCACACTCCAAAGCCGAACACGTATGTAAGTTAATTGGCTTAGTATAAGTATAAATTGGCCCTAGTGTGTGTCGGATAGTGTTAATGTGCGGGGAACGCTGGTCGGTGCGAAGGGCCTGTTTCCATGCAGTATCTCTAAACTAAACTAACCCCATTAATTTATCATCTAATCATGGAATTGATTGTCTTGTAGTGATCTTGTTGTGTGCACATTTGCTGTCACATGTGTCCATAGGTTGACATTGACCAGCAATGCGCTGGATATCAGCTCTATGGAAGATATCCTACTTATTTGAACTGAAAAGTCAGAAGAAGTGTCCTGACCCAAGACATTGCCTATCCATGACCCCCAAAGTTACAGCCTGACCCAGTGAATGTTTTCAGCACTTTATGTCAATACTTTGTAAATCAGCATCTGCAATTCCTCACGTCTACATTTTAAAGAATAGTGGGAAATGAATATTGCTTAACAAATCTCACCTGCTTTTTTTTTATCATATAAAATATTATCATGACATTGATATCTCCTTCATTGCACTTGGTTGATATTTTCTATAGTGAATGACATGGAATAATTTCTAATGCCAGAGTTTTGGGACTTGCTACAAGGTCAAAATGCACTTCCCTGACAGCAGCAGATTTTCCCTGTGTCACAGTTCCACTCTAGCTCATTCCTCACAACCCTGCAATATTTAAATGTTGCGCTTTTTAAGGTCATTAAGATGATTTCTGCATCCCTTGCTATTTTAAAAGGAGGCAAATTTTAGAACCAATTTATCCTGATGCATTGCTACAAAACAAAATAAAATCTTTGACATTAGCTAGCAAGATAGTTTCAACATTTGTTTTTGCAACAACAATTTTTTTTCCTGGTCATGCAATCACCTGGCTTGTAATGATGATGATGTTTTTAGGATATACACATTTCACAGCACTGGCTTTCTATATATATATACTAAACCAAGTGCAGACCCGTTGGGTCTGTTCCCCCAATGTGCGGTTGTGGGGGGGGGGGGGGGGGGAGGCGGCATGCAGCGTCACACACACTAACTGCCCCCCCCCCCCGCGCTATCACGCTAATTACCCCCCTTGATATTATATTAACATTATTAATTTTCTCCTTTTACCCCATAACCACCCTATCTACTGACGCATTGCCCCCAACTTGCAGTCACATCTAGAGTGGGAGGGGAGGGGGGGGGGGGGGGGGGGGGGGTTAGAGAGTGAGGGCAGAGAGAGAAGGGGCAGAGACAGAGAGAGAGAGACAGAGACACAGAGAGAGGGGCAAGAGGGATAGGGGGGTGGAGAGGAGGAGAAGAGGGAGGGTGGGTGAGGGGGGAAAGGTGGGGGAGGAGGGTGTAATGTATTCATGCATATTCGTTATATGCTAATGAGTTGGTCTTGTATATAAGTAGGGAATGTTGGGTAATAAAACTCTCTTGTGATCCAGCCAGCCTGCGTGTAAGTTATTGTTTATTCACTGTCCGGAATATAACAAAATTGGCGACGAGGATGGGATGGAGTTTGTGAACTCATCCTTTAAATACAGTGCAGGACTGTTTTACAACACGCAGGATTGTTTAACAGTTTAAACAGTCAATACGGAGTTGTGTCGCAGTTGTTTGCGAGCTGGACACGAGAGGCCTGCAGATCCTTCTAGGCAGGGGGCTGTAGTAAAACTTGGCAAGAGTTTCTCAGGCTATCTCTATGTTGTGTCTACGTGGCAAGATATCGTCCTTGGGAGTGTACAGCTAAGTTTTAGGTGAATTGTTACACCCGAACAGACAGGAATTTGGGGTTTTGAACGGACCTTTTATTTAATTTTTTTAAAAAGGAGAACGACACGATGGCAGCGTCCACAGGCTACATTGGGAACCTTGGAACTTTTGACAAGAGTAGAGAGCCATTCAGCTCCTACATGGAGAGAGCAAACATGTTTTTCACGGCAAACAATATATTAGAGATTAGTGGTGAAGGAGAGATAGTGGCTGAAACAGATAAGGCTGTTTGCGAACGCATGAAAGCAATTCTGCTAACGGAGATCGGTCCTGAAGTGTACGGCACACTCGTGAATCTCCTTGCACCCTTAAAGGCAAAAGACGTGCCATTCAATGACATTATAAATAGGTTGGAGGAGCACTTCAACCCAAAGCCTCTGGAAATTGCAGAAAGCTATAAATTTGGCACTAGAAACCAGAAGCAGAATGAGTCAATCAATGATTACATTGTTGCCTTGAAAAACTTAAGTTTACACTGTAACTTTGGAACATTTCTTGGACGAGCACTACGAGACAGATTTGTTTGTGGTCTAATGGATGAACGAATTCAGTCCAAACTGATGAACACTCCAGATCTCACATTCGAGGAAGCATGCAAGATTGCTACCACAATAGAG
Source organism: Amblyraja radiata (assembly GCF_010909765.2). NCBI lineage: Eukaryota > Metazoa > Chordata > Chondrichthyes > Rajiformes > Rajidae > Amblyraja > Amblyraja radiata. The sequence continues at coordinate 13,678,937 of NC_045962.1, read as the reverse complement.
ATGGCATCAAAGAATGCTCGGGAGTTTCGTCCACCACGGACTGCAGTGGCCGTTTACAGTCACAAGGCAGTGCCTATGGCCAAACCAAGAGGCACTAAACCAAAACCAAAGCATGGCAGGGAGCCAAGTTTAGCCAGTTGTTATCGTTGCAACAGTAATCACTCATCCCAATTTTGTCAGTTCAAAATGGCCAAGTGCTATAACTGCCAGAAGAAAGGCCATATCGCCTCAGCATGTCGGGCCAAGCATAAAACAGGAAACCAACAATCTGCGGGAATTAAGCAACATCACCAAAGAGGAGTTCACAACTTGGAGATGAACCCAGATGGAAATGAACTTGGGTTGTACAGCATTTATGCAACCAACATCGATAAGCCTACAACCAGCCAAGGCAAGGACTTTCGAACTAAACTATTGATTAATAAACAGTTAATTGATATGTGTATTGACACGGCAGCAGATTGTTTGGTCATGAGCAAAGACCTGTACGAAACAAAGTTCCCAGAGATACCATTGTTTGAGAGTAAGGTCAAGCAGAGAACCTACTCGGGCGAAGTTTTGGAGACTTGTGGACAAATGAACTGTAAAGTTCAGCATAATGGTCAGTCTGTAACACTGCCCATCATAGTAGCCAGCTACAGAAATAAACCAACCCTCCTTGGAAAGGATTGGCTGAGTAGAATAGAATTAGACTGGAAGAACATTTTCAGCGTCAATTTGTCCAAATCACGTCTTGAAAAAGTCATAAAGGAATAACAGGGTACTCTGCACACATTCGACTTAAGGAAGATGTGAGGCCTGTGTATTGTCGACCAAGACCTGTACCATATACACTAAAGCAACAAGTGGAGGTTGAACTTGACAGATTAGAGCGTAATGGAGTACTTGTGAAGACAGACCAGAGTAACTGGGAAACGCCAATTGTGGCCGTACCCAAGGCTGATAAAACTGTTCGACTATGTGGTGATTACAAAGTCACAATCAACCAAGCCGTTGATGACGAACAATATCCGTTACCAACCTCACAAGATCTATACGCAGAACTTAGCGGAGCAAGAGTCTTCACTAAACAGGATTTGTCTCACGCTTACGCCCAATTCAATGTTGACAAGGAAAGTCAGCTATACTTGACTATCAACACACATAAGGGCTTGTATTCATATACAAAGCTGCCCTATGGTGTGAAATCATCCCCAAAAATGTTTCAGTCTGTCATGGATCAAATATTCCGCACTGTGTGTGCAACCAGGATGACCTATTGATATTCACTGAAGGCATGGTAGAACATCTGGAAATCCTAGAGCAAGTTCTCATAAGACTGAACTGCCACAATGTTAAACTGCGTCAAAGTAAATGTGCATTTGCACAGTCAGAGGTGGTCTACCTTGGACTCAAGGTAGACGCCAACGGACTTCGCCCAGTGAAAGCGAAAGTTGAAGCAATTGTGAATGCTCCAAAACCCAACAATGTGTCAGAGCTACGATCATTCCTTGGGATGGTGCAGTTCTATGCACGATTCCTTCCAGATTTAGCAACTGTGCTAAAGCCACTACATCATCTGCTACAAAAAGACGTGAAATGGGCGTGGGGAAAGGAACAGCAACGTGCATTTGACATCTGCAAGGAAAACTTGACAAGTGACAAACTTCTTGTTCACTATGATACGACACGTGAGATGAAACTTGCTTGTGATGCTTCAAGTTATGGTGTAGATGCAGTGATCTCCCACGTAATGAATGGGAGATCACCGGTCAAGAACAGACTTTTAGTAATATAGACATTGTCCCTACTGTGTGTAGGATAGTGTTAATGCAAGGGGATCTTGATTTTCTTAGTTTGGTTTAGTTTAGAGATACAGCATGGAAAACTTGCCCTTAGTTCAGTTTAGTTTAGTTTAGAGATACACCGAGGAAACAGGCCCTTCGGCCCACTGAGTTTGTGCCGACCAGCGATCCCCATACATTAACACTATCCTACACACAGTAGGGACAATATATATTTATAGAAAGCCAATTAACTTACAAGCCCGTACATCTTTAGAGTGAGGGAGGAAACGAAAGATCTCGGAGAAAACCCAAGAGGTCATGGGGAGAACGTACAAATGGGGAGAACGTACAGACAGCACCCGTAGTTGGGATCAGACCCAGGTCTCTGGAGCTGAAAGCGCTGTAAGTCAGAAACTCTACCGCTGCGCCACCGTGCCACCCCTCGGCCCACCGAAACCATGCAGTCACAGGGAGTAGGCACGAACTCCGCACAGGCAGCACACAAAGTCAGGAGCAAACCTGGCTCTCCGGTACTGTAAGGCAACTGTTGTGCCACCCCCCGCCCCCCCCCCCCCCCCCCCCTTCCCCCTCCCTATCAACTGTTGGAAGAACAGAGTCAGTCAGCAGCAACTGTGGAAAGAGAAATCGGTCAATGTTTCAGGTCAGGCAACCTTCCTCACAACTTGTTTTCCTGAAAGGACATAAAGTGCTGGAGTAACTCAGCGGATCAGGCGGCATTTCTGGAAAACATGGATTTGTGATGTTTAGGATTGGGACCTTTCTTCAGACTAATTATTGGGGGGCTGAAACAAAGCTGGCAGAGATGAGTGGCGGGGCATAGCATGGCAGGTAATAGGTGGACATAAGCAAGGGGTAGTTTTAATCGGCAGATAGTTACAACAAAAGCGATAAATTAAACCAGAAGGTGTGAGACAGATGGAGTTACAAATAGTGAAGCCAGAGGAAGGAAGCTGCTTGACCTGCTGAGTTACTCCAACACTCTATCCGTTTGTGCAAACCAGCATCTATAGTTACTTGTGTCCATGACTTGTTATCTTGGTTTTCTTCAGCTTGGCCACTACAACTGTGGGGATTATTAGCTAGCTATCATCCAGGACTCGCTCTCTGGCTAACAAAAATAGAAATTGCCGGAAATACTCCAGGGTCAAACTTTGTTTTCCTCTCTCCGCAAATGCTGCCTGACCTGCATAGTATTTCCAGTGATTTTTGATTTTATTTCAGATTTAACCAATCTGTAGTTTTTGCTGTTTGCTGTGTGTGTGTGTGTGTCTGTCTGCTGATGATCCTGTAACTGAGTTTGAGAATGTTAAAATCAGCTTATGCATTTTCCAATCATCCAAACCTATTTCCATCTCAATTCATACAGAATGAAGAGCTCGGCACAAATATACCCTTCACGGAAAGTAAGAACTGCTTTCAAATTCATGAATGAGAATAGAAACTGTCGGTAATGCTTTATGAAGGGCCTGCTTCAAAGCAGCATCCTTGAATCTCTCCTTTTAATTTCCATTGAGTTTATGCAGAAACCAGAATCTAATGAAATCCGAAGCTGACCATATGAGTAATCAAGAATGAAAAACATATGCGTTTTACTGTCTGTTCCATGCATCGGTAGTGTCTCCAAAATGTGTTTAACAATGTATTAAATCAACCTGTTCATCGAAAAGGCGAGGCAAAAATGGCAATCTGTGAGAGTGTCCTTTCTACATTAAATGAAGTGAGTAGATTATCAAGATGGTCAATTTACCCATAGAAACGGCATCTGACTGTGACAGTACAGACTTGCATTGTTGTCGACAGTCTCGTCATTTGAGTCTGAGGATGGGTCCCGACCCGAAACATCACCCATCCTTTTTCTCCAGAGATGTTGCCTGACCCGTTGAGTTACTCCAGCACTTTGTGTCTCTCTCCTCATCTCACCAGCCTGACTAAAGACAATCTTCATGAAAGAGATTAACGGTCGTTATTTGAGGTCTAACATCTTGGAGAGGACAAGATCAAATTGGATTTTTGTTGCACCAATACCATTTTAGTAATTCATACATTTTCCCCATCGAACATTAACCTAACCAATTGTCTAAAGCAGGGTCCCAACTTGAAATGTTGCCAGTCCATTCAGTGGACAGTGCTTGATGGTCAGCATGACTCAACTTAGACTTTAGACTTTATGGATGGAGCATGGGAACAGGCTCTTCGACCCACCAGATCCGCACCAACCAGCGATCGTCCCGTACACCAGAACTACCCTACACATTAGGGTCAATTTTCAATTTTTACCAAAGACAATTTACATACAAACCTGTACAGTTTTGGATTAGATTAGATTAGATTAGATTAGATTCCTTTATTGTCATTCAGACCTTTCGGTCTGAACGTAATTACGTACCGGCAGTCATACATATAATAATAAATAACAAAACACACAGTAAACACAAATTAACATCCACCACAGTGAGTTCACCAGGCACCTCCTCACTGGGATGGAGGCAAAAGTCTTAAAGTCTCTGTCTCTTCCCTCCTTGTTCTCCCTCTGCGCTGAGGCGATCCAGGCTTCCGAAGATGCCGCCCTCCAGTCCAGCGGACGCAGCTGTAGTTGCGGGAGCTCCGGAAAAACAGGTCACCAACCTGTGACCTGCGAGCTCCCGACGATGGAGAAAAGCAGAGTAAACAGAGAAAACCGATGTTGTCACGGGGAGCACCAGTAGTCAGGATCGAACCAGGGTGTCTGGTGCTGTAAGATAGTAACTTTACCTGTGTTGCCCAAATGATGGGCTGAAGGGCCTGTCTCCATGCACTCTCTCTCTCTCTGATTCTATAAGATTGGCTGAAAACGTCAGGTCAATGGATATTAGTGTTAGTTTAATCGCCCGGTGCAACAGATTTGTGATCAATACAGGAAGGTTTAAAATCAAACTATTGAACATTCTCCACGCTTTGATACCCCACCCAGGTGCTGGATTGCTCGGATTGAAGACATCTTCACTTCCTTGCATTGTTTAAATACTCTGTCCAGCACAATAATCTAGCAATTGCTTCACGCTTTGAGCGTTGTTTGAAATATTCTGTGTATTGGTGCTTTGTGCTTTCCCAACGTGTTACTGAAAAATTTGATTTAAAATTAGGTTTGAAGTGCGCTGTATTAAATAAGATTGAATCAATACCATATTATCCTGGCTGCTGGCGGGGAACAGTGCTCAGCAAGGGATGCCAGCAGGGAAATCGCATGCCCAGATTCTTGTTTTTTTCCTTCATTAATTTAATGTGATGAAAACCTCCCTACCAAAGGTCTCTGAGAGGCCTATTCTTTGCTCAAGGAGCCCAGGGGTAATTCAACACTGCAATTTACAACATTTATACTGATAACAAGATACAGAGAGGTGGGAGGTTTCCATTTCACTTGCCGGGCTGAAAAATTCGATACAAATAGCTTCAATTGTTTGCTTTGTTGTTGGGGATGTGGAACAAATCTTCTTTGCAAGATTGTTAAAATGGTTGCATACAACCTCAGCACACAGGAATATCTTTACCCCCCTCAGTAAGATCTTTCGGGCATTTAATTTCTGCGGTTGAAAGTTTTCACCTTGGAGGGCAACCTGCCCCACTGACGTTCAGTCTGTGTGTTTCAGTTTGCACCAGGATAACACCGGAAAACTCAATCAGCAGGTGAAGCCTGCAATGTTTCTCCTCGTCCTGCCCATTTGCAAGGCCTAGTGTAAGAAACAAGGAGGTACTCAGCGGGTCACCATGAAGAAGGGTCTCGGCCTGAAGCATCAACTGTCCATTTCCCTCCACAAAGCTGCCTGACCCGCTGGCTTCCTCCTGGAGCTTGTGTTCTACCCACATCTGGAATGTGCCGGTTATGTCCTGCCTGCCTGCTGTGTGTAAATGACGATACCAGGTTTGGTCGTGTGTCTGACGACACTCTGCCGTTGCTTTGCCACAGCCTGTGCCACATCTGTGCCTCTGCGGAGATTGTCGGCAGTGCATGCCTCTCTGCCGCAAGTCAGTAGGTGGGCCATTGTCTGTACCAGGTGAGACTTGGTCATTGGAAAGTTCTCCTTTCCCATTAACCTCCTCAGCCACAGGAACTGAAGAGGAACGGGATAGGAATACCGCTTGTCCTAGAAGCATTTAACCGCTATTGCCAAAGGAATAAGGTTCATGATGGTCCCTCATCCAATCATTTTGTGGCCATAGATTCATGTAGCATTCACAAATGCCCTTTGGTCTTTGAAGACTTCACCAACAATTAAATTACTTAAATTAATCCTGCACTATTCCCTTCTTAATCTTTGATTAAGCATGAACAGTTTTGCATTATTATTATTTGCTAATTTGTTTTATACACACACACACACACATCATATAAACAAAAGCAAATAAAAATGGTGCAAAACTGTTAATATTTTGTATGTATATATATATTACATATCTGTTGTGCTGCTGCACGTAAGAATTTCGTTAATCAGTTTCAAAACATGTGATAATAAAACACTCTTGACTTGTGACATGACTATCGCCTTCAATTCTTCTCAGATTCCTGCCACTAACCTCACGACATGGATAAGTTACAGTGATTTAACAGTCTACCAAGCAGCATGTCATTGGGATGAGGGACTTGGAGCTACCCATGTGGTCACTGGAGGAATGTGCAGACTCCACGCAGACAGTAGTGAAGGTGGGATGTCAGGACTTTCATATGAAGAAAGACTGGAAAGACTCGGCTTGTACTCGCTAGAATTTAGAAGATTGAGGGGGGATCTTATAGAAACTTACAAAATTCTTAAGGGGTTGGACAGGCTAGATGCAGGAAGATTATTTCCGATGTTGGGGAAGTCCAGAATTTGGGGTCACAGCTTAAGGATAAGAGGGAAGTCTTTTAGGACCGAGATGAGAAAATCATTTTTTACACAGAGAGTGGTGAATCTGTGGAATTCTCTGCCACAGAAGGTAGTTGAGGCCAGTTCATTGGCTATATTTAAGAGGGAGTTAGATGTGGCCATTGGGGCTAAAGGGATCAGGGGGTATGGAGAGAAGGCAGGGATGGGATACTGAGTTTGATGATCAGCCATGATCATATCGAATGGCGGTGCAGGCTCGAAGGGCTGAATGGCCTACTCCTGCACCTATTTTCTATGTTTCTATGTTTCTATGTCGTGATTGAACCAGAATTGTGAAGCACCAACTCTACCAGCTAAAGGGCCTGTCCCACTTTCACGACCTAATTCACGACCTCTGCCGAGTTTGCCCTTGACTCATACTCGCAGCATGGTCATCACGAGGTCGTAGGTAGGTCGTGATGCTAGTTGTAGGTACTCGTGGCATCAAGTAGGTCGGGGCGTTTTTCTAGCCTGATGAAAAATGTCCATGAGTAAAAAAGGTCGTGAATTAAGTTGTGAAAGTGGGACAGGTCCTTAAGTCACCATTGTGTCATTAGTGCCAAGTATGTGTGCCCCTTCAGAAACCTTCCAGCTCTTAACCTTTGGCACCTACCTTACCAACAGTGGATTGTTAGACAGTACTTTAAGATGAAAATGGACCATTTGGCCCATTGAGCTCGTTCTACCATTTGATAAGTGCTCTGTGACCCACACCCAGATACCTGCCTTTACCCTGTATCTGTAGCATCTTTGTGTGTAAAAAGAACCGCTCTCAGATGTTAAATAAATTGTTGACCCAGAAATAACAACCAGTTCCTATTGCATAAAAGTATACTCATATCTCACTCCCAAAAAGCCAAATCCCAACTTCTGGGTTTACCCCAGACCGTAGACTCCCCAAACAGGGGAACTAGTCTTTCCGCAATAACCCTATCAGTTCTCCTGAAAACTTTACAAAATCATCCATTAACCTTTTAAATTCAACAAAATATAAACTGGCCTTGTGAAATGTGTCTTCATAACATGAAGCGCATTGAGGTAGAGTGTAGAGGAACTGGAGATGCTGGTTTTAATAGGAGATAGTGGCGGCGCGGCTCTGGCTGCAGCGGCTCTCCGGCAGTCCTGTTTGTTTTGTGTTTTTTGGGTTGTTTATTTTCGTTTTGGTTAGTCTAGTTTTGGTTTTTAGTTTCTGTTTGGGGGGTGGGGGTTGAAACGGGCTTGCTGTCTCTCCCTGCGGGGGAATGCGACTTTTATGTCGTATTCCCCTTCTCTGCCTCCGTCTGCGCTGAGGCCTAATGGCGGAGCTGGCGACCTCGAGGCTCAGGAGGCAGAGCCCGCCGGGACTCGCACTGAGCTCGCTCCCGTGAGGACGGCCCGGCTCGGGGCTGGAACAGGGCTTCCGTGAGGGGCTGTGACGCTACCGTGAGGACGGCCGGCCCGAGGAAGGAACGGTGCTCCCGTCGGAGTGGCCGAGCTCGGGGAGGTACGGCGTTCCCAGCCCGAGGGAGGAGTGGTGCCCGGTCGGGGCGGCCCAGCCCGAGGGAGGAGCGGCGCCCAGTCGGGGCGGCCCAGCCCGAGGGAGGAGCGGCGCCCAGTCGGGGCGGCCCAGCCCGAGGGAGGAGCGGTGCCCGGTCGGGGCGGCCCAGCCCGAGGGAGGAGCGGCGCCCAGTTGGGGCGGCCCAGCCCGAGGGAGGAGCGGTGCCCGGTCGGGGCGGCCCAGCCCGAGGCTGAGACGGTAACGGCACTCACGTGAGGGCGATCCGGCTCGGGGCTGGAACGATGCTCCGGTGGCTTGCACGGTGTTCTGGCGGCGGTGGCCTGAGTCCGGGGTTCGGCCGCGGGCCAGCGGCTGCGTCAGCAGGACTGGTGAGCGCAGCTTCGACCACCCCGGGCCGCGGTGTTTGAGCCGCGGGACAGTTGTAACATCGCCCGGGGGGTGTCGCCTCAGCGCAGAAGGAGAAGAGGAGGGAAGAGACTGGAGACCTAAGACTTTTGCCTCCATCACAGTGAGGAGATGTTGGGTGGACTCACTGTGGTGGATGTTAATATGTGTTTATTGTTGTTTTTTATTGTATTGTATTGTATGTATGACTGCTTCAATTTTGTTCAGACTTCGGTCTGAATGACAATAAAGGCTATCTAATCTAATCTAATCTAATCTAATAGACACATAAAGCTGGAGTAACTCAGTGGGGCAAGCTGAAACCTCACCCATTCCTTCTCTCCAGAGATGCTGCCTGTCCCGTTGAGTTACTCCAGCTTTTTGTGTCTATCTACCATTGAGGTAGATCTCTGCTTCACTCTCCTTAGAGCCAATATATTCTTCCTCAAACAGGACAGCTCACTGGTTTAAAATCTCTTTGCGTTGTCGTAGCAGAACCTCTGTCTCCTTGTTCTCTAAATCTCCAATAACAAAGACGTTTTTTCTGTTAAGGGCCTGTCCCACTGTACGAGCTAATTCAAGAGTTCTCCCGAGTTTCCCCTGATTCAAACTCGGAGAATTATGGTAATAGCCGCTCATAGGTACTCGGGGCTCTCGTGAACTTTTTTCAACATGTTGATAAATCTTCACGAGCTGACCGCGTTTCCTGAATACCTGCCGTTAGCGTTACGAGCCGCTAAGAGGCGTCCTGAGCTCCAACGTACCCGCTACGTACATTCTACGTGCTTACCACGAGTTTGATTTTTTTAAAACTCGGGAGAGCTCTTGAATTACCTCATACAGTGGGACAGGCCCTTTAGCTTTTTTTAGCCTGGTCTCTGTGCTTGTCTCCTCTGCTGGGCTCTTCCCCCACATACTTAATTAGCCTTGCCTCAGGGTTACGAGAAGGGCTGCATGATGAGCTAAATGTAACCTCACCCCAATCCTCCCCAACATCATCCTACTCCCCCATAATAATGCAAGGATGAAAACCAAGCCTTCCGCTAATACCATTAGTAACTCTTTAAAAATTGCACAAACTTTATCAGTGGTGTTTCTGTTTTATTTTAGCACTCTCAGCCTGTGCATTACAATTCCCGGAGGATGTAAGTAGTTCATTGAGAAGAATCAAATGGCCATTTGCAAACCTATAAACTGTTTGATCAGGCCATGTATTCCTTCTTCCTGAAACATTGCTTTCCAGTAAATTCCAGTTTGAGCAGCTATTTCTCAAGACCTTTGACAGTGCTCAATTAGCTGGGTTTGTGTCTTGAAGTCATGCACACCATTAAGTGGCTGTTAAGTTTATTGATTTACACAATTCTATCCATCTTTCATGTGGAAGATTTAACTTAACTCCTAGTCTGGTTCATGTAACCATGAACCAGTGTATATAATCATTTATAATGGCTTTACAATAAGATTATTGCACATTGCAATATTCATTGCACACTAAATTTTAAAAAAAATCATCAAATGCTTACTGCATGGAAGATGATTCAGCCCATCTATGTAAGAACTATCCAGCTAGTCCCATCCCCCTGCTTTCCTCCCACAGTCGTTGAAACTCCATTCCATTTAGATTCTCATCCAACTCCGGGTGGCATGGTGGCATAGCTGTAGAGCTACTGCCTCACAGCTCCAGAGACCCGGGTTCAATCCTGACCGCGGGTGCTGTCTGTATGGGGTTGGTACGTTCTCCCCGTGACCTGCGTGGGTTTTCTCCAAGATCTTCGGTTTCCTCCCACACTCCAAAGAGGTACAGGTCTGTAGGTCAATTAGCTTGCTATAAATGTAAATTGTCCCGAGTGTGTGTAGGATGGTGTTAATGTGCGGGGATTGCTGGGCGGTGTAGACTCGGTGGGCCGAAAGGCCTGTTTCCATGCTGTATCTCTAAACTAAACTAAGCTAAATTTCAAATGCTATAGTCAGTAACAGCTTCTTCCCCCTCTGTTAGACTTCTGAATGATCCTCCCATAAGCTGAGATGTCATCCTGATCTTCCAACCTACCTCTTTTCAGACATTGGATGTTTTCTCTGGAACTGTAACACCGTATTCTGCACGCTGGAATTTTTCTCAATGCACCAACTGTTCTACTTGTATATGGCTCGTTGTACCCATGTATATAATGATATGATTTATTTGGATAGCATGGAAACAAAATTGGTTCACCTTATCCGTGGGCACGAGTCAATTGAAACTTCCCTCATTCCTAATCCTGGAAGTTCTCTCAAGTTTCTAACCACTCAATGTAAAAAAAAAACAACTAATTTCACTTTTATTTCCATTGCCATTCATCTCCATTTGCATTTTCTAGTCCTGTGTTGCTCTGTCAATGCAAATTTTCTCTCTACTCTGTCCAGACTCTTCGTGATTTTAAATAATGCTGCATCAAGTTGCCTCACCACCAAGGAGAACAAACCCAGCTTTTCCAGCTGAGCCACATAACTTATTTTTTTGCCTTTCTGCCAAATCTCTCTCATGCTTTGTGTAAAGCCTTCGCATCATTCCTAGAGTATGGTGCCAAGAACTGGATACAATGGATGGTTATATATAACTTTTTATCAATGTATAAATGTCTGGAACTAGAGAACATTGATTTAAGATGAGATGGGATGGGTTTAAAATGGGAGCAACTTTTTCACACAAAGGGTGGCAGGCATGCGGAATGAGTTATCAAAGCTAGTGGTGGAGGTGGTTACATATGCAATATTTAAAAGACACTTGGGTTAGAGGGATGTGGGCCAAATGTAGGCAAATGGGACTAGTTTAGGGAGGCAGTTTGTTCCGCATTCAAAAGTTGACCCATAGGACCAGTTTCCATACTGTATGATTCTATGAGTCTATGACTGGACATAATATTCCAATTGTGAGCCAATGTTTTATAAAACCTACTAAGGGTGGTCACAGTAGCGCAGCAGTAGAGTTGCTGCCTTACAGCGAATGCAGCGTCGGAGACCCGGGTTCAATCCCGACTACGGTTGCAGTCTGTACAGAGTCTGTACGTTCTCCCCGTAATCTGCGTGGGTTTTCTCCGAGATCTTCGGTTTCCTCACATACTCCAAAGACGTACAGGTTTTTTTGCTTGGTATATGTAAAACAAATGTCCATAGGATAGTGTTAATATGCGAGGATCGCTGATCGACGTGGACCCGGTGGGCCGAAAGGGCTTGTTTCCGCGCTGTATCTCTAAACTAAACTAAACAAATCCTGACTTCCCTGCTCCTGCACTCCATGCTTTATTTCTAAAATCCTTGGATACCATGTTGGTTCTGAACAACATGGCCAAGATGTCCTGACTCTTTCAAAGAAATGTGGTGCAAAATATCTAGATATCTGTTCCTTTCGGCCTTTTTAGAAACATGCCCTCTTGTTTGCATTGCATCTTCTCATTCTACTTACCGAAATGTAACATTTTTCAAGGCTAAAATTCATCTGACGCCTATCATCCCACTTGTCTTGTTTACGGAACATGGTTGCCTGTGTGTAGGATCCGTGATCGAATATTCTTTGTGTCAGAAGGGCAAGTTCACACAGCATCCAGCATAAGTTTAAAGCCAGTGTGTGTTCCTGTAGCCTTTCATTGATGGATTTGCAAAGGCAAAGAACATACGTATCTGCCAGAGAGCTCGATAGTTCCTCTATGAAGATCTGATCTGCTGGGTTTTTATAAAGCAATGTGATCAATGACATGATGCTGTTCTTGACCTCAGCATGCTTTACCTCCCATTTTGAAGTGTTATTACTTTTATAATACCTTGGTTGCATTAATTGATCAAGCTGCAGGTGATGATATATTACAACCTAAATCATTGGCACCTTTTACATGATGTAAAATAAAGGAAGTGAGTGTATGGATTATTCCACACTTGAAGTGTTTAAAGGTGCTAATGATTTTTTTTAAACCCGAAAGAACACAATGGTGAAACATCAGAGAAAGAACTTTCTGAAAATTCAGTGACACATGCCATTAAACATCACGTAAGAAATCTTTGAGTTTAATCATCAAACTATTCATTGGTGACTGCGTTGTGCTTTTTCTTTTGTGTTACAGTTGTATTAAATGGGATAGACATGGAATGAACCTGGCAGCTTACTCCTGGGTACCCATGAAGCACAGCGGACCATCAAAGGCAGCAGACATATACATCACCAGTCTAACACAAAGTGCTGGAGTAATTCAGTGGGTCAGGCAGAATCAGTGGAGGATATGGATCGGCAACATTTCAGATCGGGACACTTCTTCAGACTTGTCCCGGCCTGAAACATTGTCTATCCATTCCTTCCACAGATTTAGTTCAGATATACAGCACGGAAACCGACCCTTCGGCCCACCGAGTCTGCTCATACCAGCAATCACCCCATACATTAACATTATCCTACACACCAGGGGCAATTTTACCTAAGTCAATTAACCTACAAATCTGTGTCTTTGGAGTGTGGGAGTAAACTGGAGTACCCAGAGAAAACCCATGTAGGTTCACAAGGCTATTTCCCGGGATGGCAGGACTTTCATATGATGAAAGAATGGAATAACTGGGCTTGTATTCTCTGGAATTTAGAAGGATGAGAGGAGTTCTTATAGAAACATATAAAATTATTAAGGGATTGGACAAGCTAGATGCAGGAAACATGTTCCCCATGTTGGGGGAGTCCAGAACCAGGGGCCACTATTTAAGAATAAGGGGTAAGCCATTTAGAACTGAGATGAGGAAAATCTTTTTCTATTCTGGGCAAAGGATTCTGACTGACTATTCAATATATGCCTCTCATAATTTTATATATTTCTACCCAGACTACCCAGTAGCTTATACCCTCTAATCCAGTCAGAATTCTGGTAACCCTCTTCTTGACCCTCTCCAAAGACTCCACATGCAGGAAGGATTCCAAGTCTGTGCTATCAAGCAGCACTTCAGAATAACCTGTTCAAAAAGGAACTGCAGATGCTGGAATATCGAAGGTACACAAAATTGCTGGGGAAACTCAGCGGATGCAGCAGCATATATGGAGAGAAGGAAATAGGCGACGTTTCGGGCCGAAACCCTTCTTCAGACCAGGGTTTCGGCCCGAAACGTCGCCTATTTCCTTCGCTCCATAGATGCTGCTGCACCCGCTGAGTTTCCCCAGCAATTTTGTGTACCTTCAGAATAACCTGCTTAGTTTAGTTAAGTTAAGTTTAGTTTATTTAGTGATACAGCGTGGAACAGGCCCTTCGGTCCTCCGAGTCCGTGCCGACCAGAGATCCCTGCACATTAACGTTATCTACACACACATGGGGCAATTTACAATTATACCATGCCAATTAACCCACAAACCTGTATGTCTTTGGTGTGTGAAAGGAAATGGGATCATCCAGAGAGAGCCCACGCAGGTCATGGGGAGAACGTACAAACTCCATAGAGACAGCACCCGAGGTCAGGATCGAACTCAGGTCTCCAGCAGCAACTCTACCACTGCACCACCATGCCTCCCTAAATGCTTATTGATGTCCAGATGAGTTTTGCCTTGACGGCTCAGCTCTAGTCTTCATTACTGCCTTGGTGCGACTGATTGCATTTGACATCAGGGTAATTACTGACTTAAATGGATTGCTGACCTGACCATAGCAGATGGTTGTGGTTGATAGAGGTCAATCTTCCTATTCCAGGACTTCATTGTAGGACTTCCTCGGGGCAGCGTCCGAGACCCCACCATCGCCAACTATTTCATCAATGACCTTCCTTCAACGTAAGATCAGAAGAGAGATGAGTTCCCCAGACAAAACTACTGAATAATATTCAATACCATTTGCAGCACCTCAGCACACTTAGTTAAATTTAGTTTAGTTTAGAGATACAGCGCAGAAACAGGCCCTTCAGCTCACCGAGTCCACGCCGATCAACAATCCCCACACTATCCTATCCTATCCAATATTCTACACACACTAGGGACAATTTTACAATCTTTACTGAAGACAATTAACCTACAGACCTGTACATCTTTGGAGTGTGGGAGGAAACCAGAGCACCCGGAGAAAACCCATACACTCAAGGAGAACGTACAAACTCCGTACAGCCAAGCACCTGTAGTCAGAATCGAGCCCGGGCCTCTGGCGCTTTAAGGCAGATACTCTACGGCAGCGCCACCGTGCTGGTCCACTTACGGCAACAGGACCTAGACCTTCAGAAATGGGCAGACAAGTGGCGAGTAACAGTCAAACCACAAAAATTCCAGGGAATGACAATCACCAACAAATGAGTCTAATTCCCTATCCTTGTCATTCAATGGGATTATCTTCACCAAGTCTCCCACCTTCAACATCCTGAGTGTCACCGTTGACATTCAACAGGGTGAGTCACGTTAATAAAACGGCCAATCTCCATCTCCTATCCAGCTTGTTCATGTGTCTGACTAAATGCCACTAAATCAACACTCTCTTATCTGCTTTTACCACCTTCCCTGGCGCCGCATTCCGGACAACTACTACCCACTGTGTAAAAAACTTATCTCGCTAATCTCCTCTAAACATTCCCCCTCACACCTTAAACCTACGCCCTCTAGTATTTAACATTTCACTGGGAACATGACTGATTATCTACCGTATCCTTGCCTCTTGTAACATTATATGTGTGTTGGAATGCTCTCCCTCCCTGAGGGCAGAGAGCCATCAGCTCTCAAAAATCTTGAAACCATCCAGAACAAAGCAGCCATCTTGTTTAGTGCCCATTTATATCTTGTACATCCTTCCCTCCACTACTGGCATGCAGTGACTGCATTGTGTACAATATTTCAATGGAGCTTTATTCGTCACATGTGCAACTGCACTGTGAAATTCTCTTTGCATATTTACACATACAGGCGCCGCCATGCTTTGGCACTACTTCCACCCCAAAAAGTCTGGTCCTCCCATGCGCTCGCTCTACTCAAGCAGTTCCCAATCCAGGTAAGCCCTCACCTGCTGCCAAGCCTTGGTCACATTAATGTTTTTTCTTGCTGTGAAAGGTCCACACAAGGCTTTTCCATACGATCTGTTATAAAAGGTTACCAAATGCATTGCGATGGATAACAAGGGATGGCAGTCTTTTCTTATTGTCATTCCTAGTGCACAGTGCTTCTTCTGTTATGTATGGGAATACCAGTACACATGTTGCTCCTTGTTTTTAGTGTCTATGGCAGCTCGTCATCGTATCAACTGCCTAAGATGTTTAAGAGCATGACTGCCTAATTTAATGCTTAAGAATTTTTAAACACTACTTAAAAATTCTAAAAAGTTGAAAATCTCCTTTTAATCTTTTGGTGGTCATAAGGTCATAAGTGATAGGAGTAGAATTAGGCCATTCAGCCCATCAAGTCTACGCTGCCATTCAATCATGGCTGATCTATCTCTCCCTCCTAACCCCATTCTCCTGCCTTCTCCCGCTAACCTCTGTCACCTGCACTAATCAAAAATCTACAGTATCTATAGAGTTGCCGGTATGTAGCGCAACTACCGTTATTCATCTAGTTTACTCTAAGTGTACTTCCCAAACACTTGAACTTTACCCACCAGAAGGTGAAAGGCAGAAAGGGTATGGGAATACCATCAACCTACATGCTTGCTTTCAAGTTGTGCACCATCTGGACTTGGAAATATACTGCTGATCCTTCATCAGGCTTAAATCCTGGAACTCCCAATGCAGAGACACTGTTGGAATATTTCCAACAAAAGTAGTGCAGCAGAATAAAAATGGCAGCCCTCTACAGCATTCTAAAGACACATAGAATCATTGAGTCATAGAGTGTTACACCGTAGAAACAGGCCTTTCAGTCCAGCTTGGCCCACACCGGCCACATGTCCCTACTACACTAGTCTCACCTGCCTGCATTTGACCCATATCCCTGTAAACCTGTACTTTCCATGTATCTGTCTAATTGTTTCTTAAACATTGCAATTGTACCTGCCTCAACTACCTCCTCTGGCAGTTTGTTCCATACACCCGCCACCCTTTGTGTGAGAAAGTTACCCCTCATATTCCTATTAAATCTTTCCCCCTTCACCTTAAACCTATGCCCTCTGGTTCCTGAGTGAATGACAGGACCTAGTCTTAGCCACAGGCACCCAGTGAAAGGCAGGACATATTTAGGAATGTTGCAAAACTTACCTTCAGCGGCGCTGCAATTCTGCCGCTGCCCGCGTGCGCAACTTTGGCGCCTTTGAGAGGGGGGCGGGTTTAAAACGTAATTTTCTCTAGGCTGTTGAAATCAATGTTGTTCAGCCTACTTATTTGCGGATAAAAATCGCTGCGAAATTCATTCGCTGCAGGTATTTTTAAACTAAATTGGGTTATTTAATTGTTATAGTAGATTAAAAATCATTCTCTAAAGCCGCGACCGCCGACAACGGGACGGGTCTCATGTAGGGGACAAGGCAAGGTAGGTTGTTTATTTTTACATTAAAAAGGGCTTCTTAAGATCCCTTTATACAACATTTTATGGTGCGAGTAGCTGACTTGGGGGCCCATTCAATCCCGCAGCATCTTTCATGCCATATGGGCTTCAAATTCACCGCAATGGCAGCGTTCCAAACCAGCGCGTTCTACAATATCCCACTCGCAAGCTGATTTAAATGGCCATTCATTTACAGCAATTGAACACTAAATCCCCTCCATTTGGCCTATAAATTAATGTCAATGAGATTTAAAAATCATGTTTTATTGTGAATTCTTGTGTGAATGTTCTTTGGACACTTAGGCTATTTAAAAATGTTAATCTTTCCTTAAGAAATGGATAGATGTTTAGATCTAGTAATTGAATTTTGGAATTAGCTACAATTGGGTAACTAACTAATTATATGCTTTAATTTCAGGTCATCCAAGTAAGATTGTTTAATATTTGTTTCAGAATGCTTCAATCTAAAATAACTGAACATGTCTTTCAGTTCTCTTAATTTTTAATAAAGTTATGGGCTTTAGACTGTTCTTGATCACAGATTTTGTGTTAAGTCAATGGAAAATCAATAGCGAACAAGATGCTAATTTCCGAGTATGAAAATGGCCATAACTTTTTTAATACTGAAGATATGAAAGTGAATTAGGTGTCAAATTAAACTTATTTTTATGCTTTATCTGATGGGATAAATTGCAGACTTGATTTTTAAAATCTCAACATTTTGTAACATTGCTAACATATTGGTCTTGACAGTGAAGCCGACATCCGATAAAAGGTTTTAAGAACTGTTACCGTCAGACGACCATTAAAACTAAATGAGAGTCTCAAATGTTGAAGCTCGATCCAGTACAAATGGAATGTGTGTTCTGTTGCTTAGCAACCTGCAGCTGAATCCAAAAGTTCAAAACAATTGACAAGATAATTTTTGTATGTTGATTTTTAATTACTGCAGGGAATGTCTTTACTTATTTTTAAGTGGCTGGTCCTGAGAATGCAGGGAATTCGCATTTCCCCCCCCCCCCCCCCAGAATCAGTCAGTTCATTAAAATTTTACATCAGTGGAGGGATCTGCAGCTTTTAGAGTCCCAGAGAGCTATTTACTGTAGATGGTAGCTGGCAAGACAACAGAAGAGCATCTCAAGGCGATATTTGCAAAGAACAAAAGGTTTCTTCAACAAATGTCATGTCCTAAAAATGTAAAGTACCAAAAAGCAGCAAGATGCTTTGTGACTCCATTCAGCTAAATGTGTTGGATAGGTGATCAGTCTCAGCATTCTCCTGAGATCCCCACCAGCACAGTAACCAGTCTTCAGTTAACTCAATTCGCTCCCTTTGATATTCAGATACAACCGAGAGCACTGGATATGTCGAAGGTTATGGGGTCTGACATCATCCACACGAAGATCTGTTCTCCAGAACTAACTGTTTTGGTACCGTTACAAGTCTAAGGTTGAGTGTGTGGGGGATTGGCCTAGCTGTGCTCTGTTCACAAAAAAAGCAGGACAAATCCATCTAGGCGAGTTTAATCACTTTACTCTCATGCATCAGTAAAGTCATGGAAACTGCCGTCAATAATGCCGCCATGCTGCAGTCCCACACCAATAGCCCACAGACAGACACATGGAACTGCTGATGCTGGTATACCAAAAAGGACACAAAACGCTGTAGTAACTCAGTGGCTCAGACAGCATCTCTGGGGATCATGGATAGGCAATGTCCCAGTTTGAAGTAGGATCCCGATGAACAAAGTTGCCTGTCCATGTTCTCCTGAGATGCTGCCAGACCAGTTGAGTTACTCCAGCACTTTGAGTCCAAAAGCCTAAACACTGAAGCCATTATCAATTATTTTTTCACAATGACTCAGCTTCACACTTCATTACAACTTTGGTTTAACGTATTGAATTCTAGAGGTGTAGAGAGAGTGACTGCCTCGACATCTCGGCGGTATTTGACCAATTGAAGTATCAAGGACACCTCACAAAATGAGTCAATGGGCATTAAAGGCAAAACATTCCATAAGTTGGCGGGCGGCAAGGGGGCACAGTGGTACATATTGTTTTCTTTCTGTTAGAATTTTATATATAAATTATGCATCATTTTTTTTTCTGCATTTGTCTATTTGCCTGTAATGCATTTGCAAGCAAGACTTTTCATTATACCTGCACCTTACCGTACTTGTACATATTACAATAAACTTCGACTTTAAACACTTACAGTCCCTCCAGATTCAGAGACAGTTTCTTCCCAACTGTTGTCAGGCCCTCTCACCAGCAGGAGTGCGGTCCTGACCTCCCATCTACCTCATTGGAGATGTTTGAACTATCTTTAATTGGACATTATCGGATTTAATCTTACACTAAATGTTGCACCCTGTATCCTTTATCTATACACTGTGGATGACTTAGTTATAATAGTAAGATTAAATGAGAACTTACCAGTTTGAAGTTTGATCTGTATTTTATGAGGAGTTACGATGAGGGATTACGTGAAGAACCCGCTCAGTGCGCAGGCGCGGCATACTTCCAAGCAGCGGTGTGGAATCACAGATAGACACAGTTATTTTGAAGTAAACATAGTAAAGATAAGGAGACATCAATTTATTAGTTTGATCCATATAATGAGGGTGGGAGCGGAGGGCACGTAATCCCTCATCGTAACTCCTCATAAAATACAGATCAAACTTCAAACTGGTAAGTTCTCGTTTAATCTTACTATTTTACTTCGGAGTCACGTGAGTGACTACGTGAAGATTTCAAAGCTCTGTGATTTCAAACCGTGTAACAGTTTCATTTCACTCACTGCCGAAGTTCTTGAGGGAGGAAGTGTTATCGTAATGAACCAATGAGTCTATTTGTAGAAAAACACAATGGTATTTTTTAAACAATAACAACAAAGAATTAAGTTGCTCCCCTGGGCTTAAATTAAATATTTGCAGTTCGTAAATCTTTACTGCAAATAAACCAGGTTTTGCCAACGGCTTATTATAAAATTTCTGAACGGTCTTTTCCCTTCCCACCATCCTGCTGTAGCCAGGATGTGGTCTATAGGCATGTCCATTCTTTAGCCGTCGACATGGATGCTGCCCTGGTGGAATAAAATTTGTACATGTTAGTGTTTATCCCAGCAGTTTCTAGCACCTGCTTGAGCCATCTCGCAATGGTTTGGCTCGTACCCCACCATAAGGTTTTTGTGACTGACCCACAAGGCTTTTCATCTCCCTCGAATATTCTGGTTGTGTCTATGTAGGATAGTAGGTAGGTCATGGCACATAACCGTGGTTCTGGTGGGTAAGCCACGACTGGATTAGGTGTTCCTGGTCTGCTCTGTTTGACCAGTCGCTGGATAACGACAGATCTGGTCTGGAGCTGTGATCATGTTGTCCAGTCGCAATAGGTGTAGTGACTGGACCCTCTGAGCGGATACAAGTGCCATCAACCTAAGCGTCTTTAGTGTAGCTTGCTCGAGGCCGGGGGATCTGGCTGGTGGCCATTCCCTGAGATATGTCAAGACCACACTGATATCCCAAATATGGGTATACCTGGGCTTAGGGCTTGATATTGTAAATGCCCTTCATCAGTTTTACCACCAGTGGATGGGATCCCATCGCCTGTTGTCCTGCCGCTGGTTTGAGATAAGCAGAAAGAGCACTCTGCGCTGTGTTGATGGCACTGTAGCTGATCCCTACATCGTGGTGTAGATGGCCAGGAGCTCCAGTATGTTGGTGGCTGTAGCTGTTGCGTATGTTGTCCATGTTTCCTGGCAGTACTTCTCCCTTTTTTGATGCTGGTTAAGTACTGCCTCTTGGTGGATGTTCGAAGGGATGCCGACATGGTGGTGATGGTTTGTTTGGACAATCCCAGTTCCAGGTAAGGTCTGTTCAAACTTGCAACCCAGGCGTTTAATTTTCTCATGGCATGGGTGTTTAGCTTACCTGGTAGGTAAGTAGCTGATAGCCAAATATGTCTTTCGACATACCATTGCCAAATCATGTTGACCAATTTGTCGCATGATAATGATTTTATGCCACCCATATGGTTAATATGCCATCACCGTAGTATTTATCAATTTGTAACCGAACATGCAAGTGCTGCATATTAGATACATATGCTTTTAAACCATAAAAGGCGCCCAACATCTCTAGATAGTTAATGCCCAGTGTAAGTAGTAATGATGACTCTAGTTTAGTCCATCTACCACTTGTGCTGGATATGGAGTTAGTCGCTCCCCAGCCTTGAGCACTGGCATCTGTTTGAATAACTAAAGTAGGGTTAGTGATAAAGATAGGGCTGAAACTATGCCAAACGTTTTCAGCCCACCACTGTAGCTCTGATATTGCTTCAGTGGGTAAGTTCATGACACGATCATAGTGACCTGTATGTCGTTTTATTGCCTGTACCTTTGCTCTGTACATTTTTTGATAGTGCAAAGGTACGAATTGTGTAGCCGGAAATGCTGCTACCATTTCCCCAATTACTCTTGCTACTTGTCGAATAGTTGGTCGCTCGTTGACCATTAATTTGTTGCATGATTGTGCTAATTCAACCATTTTTGCCTTTGGCAAGGTAACAGTCATATGGACTGAGTTAATTGTGAAGCCCAGGTAGTCCATGATAGTGGATGGCTTCAACTTAGATTTATCTGGATGTAGGATGAACCCCAGAGTTTCGAGGAGCTGTTTTGTAGCTGATACTGCTGCCACAGCCAATTCCATCGTTTTCCCTACTATGAGAATATCCTCCAGATATGCCATGACAATATGTTTTTGTTTTCTTAGTATTGCCATGGCTGGGTTCAATATTTTGGTGAATAATCTTGGGCTGAAGTTCGCCCATAGGGCAATGCTTTGTACCATCCAGATAAATTTTAGGTATCTGCGATGATCCTTGTATATGGGTACTAGATAGTAAGCATCTTTAAGATAAATGCTTGCCATGAAGTGTCCTTTGGAATTCAGTTGTTTGGCAGTAACATATGTCTCCATTTTGAAATGTATATACTTAACAAATTTGTTTAGTGATGTTAAGTCAATGATGATGCGACAGACACCATCTTTTTTGGTTTTAGTGAATATATTCGATACAATTTCCAAAGGTTCATGTTTGGTCTTTTCGATGACCCCCTTTGTGATAAGTCTCACCAGTTCAGCTTGTCCCTCACGTTTCTCTTTGACGGAGGGAGAAATACCCTTTGGGGCCATTGTTGAACTGGCGGCGTTTTTTCTGACATAAATTGTATTTTATATCCTGTAATGTTGTTGAGTATATACTTGTCACTCGTGACCATACCCCATGCTTCTTTAAACAAGTGTAATCTCCCCCCTGTTAATAAAGCACCCTTATTCTCTATATGCTGGTAGGGACCAGACCCACCTACCTCCATAGTTATTGGCGATTCTGTTTCTTCATTTCCCTGAAGATTTTGTTCTGACGTGCTGGCGATGTTGGGGGGAGGCGCATTTTCCAGAGGGTCCGCTGCGGGCCCTGATCTGAAAGACCTTTGGGGATAATGTGCGGACCCCAAGCGTTCACCAGTCCCATATTGCGGACGTCGACTGGTGGATGCCGTGGGGTGCTGCCACTTGGGTATCGGAGGTCTTGGTTTGCTCGTCCCGGGGCCTGCCCTCATTAGGCCGAAGGTTTTTGATGCTTCCTGCATCTCCTTCAGTTTTTATTGAAATCTTTCCCAAATAGCAGCGCGTCCGTCTCCGCAGCTGGGGCTTTACACAAGCCAGCAAATTTGGGATTGAGGGCAGGTCTTATGTTTCCCTCCGGAGATTGTTGATCTCAAATTGTGTGGTACACATTAATGCCAGCACATCCTGCTGGCAGGTATCCATCTCCGTGGTCTCCACGGAACGAGCAAAGGCTGTGATGGCTGACGTCAGGAGCCTTAGGAACCGCTGTAGCTTGAGTTCTTGGGTCTGGATGTGTGACCCACATGCCCCCAGATTTGGCTGTTGACACTTTTTACTTTGAGGCCTCACCGTTTTCTGGTGCTGTGTTGTTTCAGCACCTCAGCGAGCACCTTTTCCAGTAATGGTTGATGCTGGCCGCCATTCTTGGTTCCAGCGGTGCTCCAGCCCGTGGGGTTACTACAAGCGGTCCATCACACCCAACAGCTCTTCATGTTCCTGCACCCCTGGCATACTCCCGAATTCGTCCGCCTGCCCCTGTTCCAGACCAGCCCAGCCCTGGTCACCAATGCTAGCCTCCAGTAATGAGGGAGCAGAGGGCAGTGCATGAAGCACTGTGGAGGGGGTGCCTGACCTCCCTCCGCGAGAGCGCTCTTTCTGCGTATCTCGCTGGAGCTGCTCCAATTGCTGTTGGATGCAGCTCAGGCGGCTGTCTCTCCTCCATTTAGGTGGAGACATGTCCCCGTCCGACGAATCGGACGCCACAGGCCGGATGCCTGTTCGGATGGCTAGACATCCAGCCCGCAGTTCAGGCACTAGCGGGACTGGGCTCGGCGCGGTGATGGGGATAGCAGTGCGACCGGTAATTGTTCCTACCGCCTGTTGCTGCCCCCCCCTGCAATGGAACGCTCCTCCGCTGGAGTCAAGCGGGGGACAGGTTCTTCTGGAGCTTTTGCCTTGTAGATGCGAGAGCGCCCCTCAAGCAGCGCGTCTCGCAGGCACCTGCTCCGTGAGCCGCTCCAGCGGCTCAGGCGGCTCTCTCTCCCCCCGTGTGGGTGGAGAGACGTCCCGTCCGACATTGGGAACACCTGCCGGATGCCTCTCGAGTGGCTATGCGTCCAGCCCGCTGCTTCAGGTACTAGCGGGCTGGCCTCGGCACGGTGTCGGGGAATTACGGAACACCGGGTAACGCTCCTACCGCCTGTTGCTGCCCCC
Source organism: Amblyraja radiata (assembly GCF_010909765.2). Taxonomy (NCBI): domain Eukaryota; kingdom Metazoa; phylum Chordata; class Chondrichthyes; order Rajiformes; family Rajidae; genus Amblyraja; species Amblyraja radiata. The sequence goes on along the minus strand of NC_045962.1, from coordinate 13,655,095 downwards.
CTCCCCAACGGGAAAACGGGGGACAGTTTTGTTCCAGAGCCTTTTTCTCTGCCTGTAAAAAACACAAGCAGAAAAAGGCTCACCTGTAAAAGAAAACCCGACCTCAGGGTACTCACCTGATGGTCCGGTTCATCCTGTAACGGGACAGCCTAACTCCCGTGGCAGCCGCTGTTGCACTGCTGGCGTAATGCCGCGCCTGCGCACTGAGCGGGTTCTTCACGTAGTCACTCACGTGACTCCGAAGTAAAATCATGTATAGTTTTTTCTTTGACTGGATAGCACACCACAAAACGTTTTTCACTGCATCTAGGTACACGTGATATTAATAAACTAAGCTATACTAAACTTGAACTTGCACTCCACATGCCGCACTTTTGATCATCATTTCATGTATTCAATATTTTTGCAAATAATCTACTTAAAATATTTATTCTATACATCGAAAGCTTTATGTCAATTTCAATATCTTCATTCAAGATTCATCAATCACCATAAACATTGTATATCTTCATCTAAGGTAGACACAAAATGCTGGCATAACTCAACGGGACAGGCAGCATCTTTGGAGAGAAGGAATGGGTGACGCTTCGGACCTTTCTTCAGACCTTTCTCCCCCTGAACATACAGCCCTCCACTCACTCTGCAGCAAAAAAAAAAAAATCTAACACTATATCTTCATCTCCTTTACTGGAGTGGCGAGGAGAAGAGCCATCAAGAACACCACAGAGGCAGCGGAGAAGGCTTCGAGATGGCTCTGGATCAGGAGAGAAGGTCCATGGGGAGGAGCGAATGCTACCTGAACACAAGTCGTGGTCTGATCAACCACGGCTGGGTCGTCTGGGCGAGGATGTCTGATGTTGAAAGACCCGAAACACTCAATGATCCCAGGTTACATCACTGATGATGTGTTCAGGAGCATTAATAGATGTATTTTTATCAATCATCTCCTTTACTGTAAATGTAATGGATTTCGCAATTTTCTCAGCCCATTATATTTTTTAAGATTAGACTTACATTGGAATATATATGAAATATTATATGTAGTATGTACCCTGGTTATACAATACACTAAATATTTTACTTGTGCTAAATGTTTTGCTATATATAGCAAAATATTTAGAACATGTAAAATATTTATCATATTTTATAGATTATATGTTCATTGCAATATATATATATATATATATATATATATATATATATATACACTAGACTAAGTGGGACCCGTTGGGTCCCATGTTCACATGGGAGGGCTGGTCCCCCAACGCAATTTTCCACTTCTCCACCAATTCCAATATTGGTGGCCAGTGGGGAAGGGGGGGGGGGGGTTTGGAGCACTAGTATGGGTGTTGTGGGCTGAAGGCACTGGTTTCCAGAGGGCCAGTATGGACATTGTGGGCCGAATGGATTCTTGGGCTGGGAGCTCAGTCACTCAAGCCTGGTGTGCTGGCAGCTCACTCACTCGGGGCTGGTGGGCTGGCAGTTGACTCACGGCTATTCCTTGAAATTCCGTTTCAGGCAGAGTGCAGGCCACCAAATTCAAAAGCAGTTTCCTACCATTTCAAGCAGGGAGCAAACCCACCAAATTCAAATGCAGTTTCCTACCATTTCAAACGGGGTGCAAGGCCACCAAATTCAAAAGCAGTTTCCTACCATTTCAAGCAGGGTGCAAGGCCACCAAGGTGACCTCTCCCTCCCCCATCATGCTGAGACTGAGCCACGCCCACACTTCCGGGTTTTATAGTCCCTCCCCCCTCACAGGAAGGGGCGTGGCCCTCATGGCGGTGTTTGACAGGAGAGAGAATCTCAACATTTTTAAAATACTAATAACTCTTATCTTTCATCGATGGGAAAAATCCTCTTGTCCTGCGCAGCGGAGGGGGACTCTGAGTAAGATGGCCAAAAATCACAGCCGTAAGTGGTAGCATTTTTTATAAAATCAACATGCAGTGCGAACAGGAAGTGGTCAAGAGGAGACTTTTAATTATATAGATTGCAGTGAACATACAATCTATAAAATGTGATGAATGAAAAAGCTATATTGTATATAATGTAAACGTGTACGTAAAATATACTTATGGCCCCTTTGAAGTCAAAAGGCGATACATTTACATTTTCAAACCGTCGTCTTCTTTCTTATTCTGTTGGACACAGATATGTGTGGACAACAATGTTTACTGGAGGGAAGATAGACACAAAATGCTGCAGTAACTCACAGGCAGCATCTCTGGAGAGAAGGAATGGGTGACGTCTTGGGTCAAGTCAAGTCAAGTTTATTTGTCACATACTATGCAGGGCTCTCGCTTAACTTTTTCCCTGTTGCCAGCCGGGCAACCTTGACAGCTTTTTGGGTTGCCAAATGACAGTTTAGGTGGTCATTTAAGACGGTTTGCATGAAGCGTGTGATACTGTGCTTGGATGAAGTGCGTAGTTACGAGTTGGAATTATGCTCAATGAAGCATTCACATATTTTATGTTCAAGAAGGAACTGCAGATGCTGGAAAATCGAAGGTAGACAAAAGTGCTGGAGAAACTCAGCAGGTGCAGCAGCATCTATGGAGCAAAGGAAATAGGCAACGTTTCAGGCCGAAACCCATCAGTCTGAAGAAGGGTTTTAGCCCGAAACGCTGCCCATTTCCTTCGCTCCATAGATGCTGCCGCATCCGCTGAGTTTCTCCAGCACTTTTGTCTACCTTCACATATTATTTCTGCTTCAAATAAAGTCACAAACTAAACATATTCCCCAATCAAGACATTATATATACCGCAATGACATGCAGCAAAATTATAATACAATATCTCAACTCTTTTCACGTATTGCAGTTGATGCAAGCATGTTTTCTGTGAAGGACCGAAAATTACCATGACATGCCATAGCATGGGGTCGTTATTGCTATTGGCACAGAAACACTCTGGCTTCCCACATAATTTATCCACAACAAAATATACAGGTTGCAAGGAAATTTCTAAAGGCATTTTATGATAATAGCTGTATAAACCGACTATACCCATCTGACAGGTTGAACATTACACTAACTGACAAGAGATGGCCAAAGGACATAACTGCAGCAAATGTTCTTTTGGTAATATGTTTAAAGGTGTCAAAACAAATAATAACATTGAGAATTAAAACACATTTGATTGCATTCCGTTATCAAACATAGTTAATGTTCGCTCTGAAGACCATGAAGCACAATAGGGTCAGGGTGTGTGTGAATCAGTGCGGGGTGGATAGATGGCGGGGGAGTTTGAGAAGGCAATCGGTGCGGAATGGATGGATTGAGGCAGGTGAATTAGTACGTGTTGGTTGGAGTATGTAAAATTGTGAGGGGAGATGTCAGTGGTGTTGAATGGGGGGGATCAGTACGGGAAGGATGGGGAGGATCAGTACAGGATGAATGGGGGTAGACAAAAATGCTGGAGAAATTCAGCGGGTGAGGCAGCATCTATGGAGCTAAGGAAATATCCAACGTTTCGGATCGAGACCCTTCTTCAAACTGTTCCTCCCATTCTTCTTGAATGGGGGGGATCAGTACAGGATGGATTGGGGGGGAGGGGTCAGCACAGGATGAATGGGGGGGGATCAGTACAGGAGGAATTGGGGGGGGGGGGTCAGGACTGTGGATCGGAGGGTCTGTGCATGATGAATGGGTAATCACTACAGGATGAATGAGGGGATCAGTACGGGATGAATGAGGGGATCAGTACGGGATGAATGAGGGGATCAGTACAGGATGCATGAGGGGATCAGTACAGGATGAATGGGTTCAGTGAAGGATGAATGGGGAGATCACTACAGGATGGATGGGGGGATTGGTGCAGGGTAAATGGAGGGTGGGTCAGTACGGGATGAATGGGAGGATCAGTGCAGTATGAATAGGGGGAGAAGTGCAGGATGGATGGGAAGGGGGCTCAGTACAGGATGAATTGGGGGACCGGTGTAGGATGGATGGGGCGGGGGGGGGGGGGGGGGGGTGGCAGGAGAATCAATGCGAGGTGGGTAGGGTGATGAATAGATTGGGGGGGGGGGTGTAGATGAGGAGGGGAGGACATGGGATGTCAGTGAGGACTGAATAGAGGAGGAGGGAATGGGGATCAGTGCGGGATGGAAAGGAAGGGTCCCAGGATAAGAGGGATGGAGGGGGGCGCACAAGAGAGAGAGAGAGAGTGGGGGGTGGAAGGTGCAGAGGAGGTGGGGAGGAAGGAAGGTCAGCGCTCCTGGGACAACATCGCCCCGCTGCCTTGGCCGTCCCTGTCCAACGCCAAAGTGCCACCGCCTCCCCTCCTCCGCCAGCCGACAGGAAGGTGCGGGGCCGAGCGGTGCAGCTCAAAGATCCTCTAGCTATAGGATCTGTCGTGCAGCTGCTTCAGACGGCGGAAGGAGGCCTCCGCATCCCCCTCCCTCTCCTCCCTCCTCCCGGCCTCGGCGTGCGGGATGGGTTGTGAAATGGGTTGGCGGATTTGCAAGCAGTGGCCGTTATCAGGGTGATAGCGGCCAAAGATCTTATAGCCGCAAATCCGCCAACGGCGCTTTCACAACCCCTCCCGCACACCGAGGCCGGGAGGAGGGAGAGAGGGAGGTTCCTTCCGCTGGGCGGGGTGCGGGAGGAGGAGGCGATGGAGCCGCTATCGCAGCTGCTGTTGCCGCTGTTCGGAGCCCATCATTCGCTTCGACCCTTCGCCACCACGCACCTAGTGTCTTTGCCCCACAATCAAAGATACTAGACGAATACAGCCGCCGCCGCCGACACGAAACGTCACGTTCCTATTCTCCAGAGATGCTGCCTGACCCGCGGAGTTACTCCAGTTTTTGTGTCTTCGGTATAAACCAGTATTTGATTGCCAAGCCGGGAAAAATGAGTCGGCATTTAGGTTGCCCGGCTGCACTTTGAGTGGTCAATGGCACCCAGGCAACCTCTAATTTCGAGCCCTGCATACGCATACGAGATGTGCAGTGAAATAAAAAGTGGCAATGCCTGTGGAATGTGCAAAAAACTACAAAACAGAATAGAACAGAATCAGTAATTACATTTGGTGAGAAAAAAAAACAGAAATAAAAGAAAGACACAAACAACAGTAGTTTGGTACAGTAAGTTAGTCCCTGGGTCGAGACCCTTATTGAGGCCGGCAATTCTGCTCTATTTTGGGGAGAAGATAAAGCCAGGCCCTGCGGGGCTGGGGAACGATAAGGTTGGAGGCTTTGGAGGGCAGACAGCCGGAAAGGATTAAATCAGAAATGGTCTGTGAGATTATGGGCTGATGCTCATCTGTAGGGTCATGGTCCGAGGATAAGTGGGAGGAGGTGGCTGAGAGCTGGTGCCTGGCCTCAGCCCGGTAGAGGTCAGCACGCCAGATTACCACGGTACCTCCCTTGGTGGCAGGTTTATTGATAGTCGGGGTTGCTGCAGAGTGAACAGAGGGCTGTATGTTCAGCGGGGGAGAGGTTAGAGTAGGTAAGGGATGTGGTAAAGTTGAGACGATTGATGTCAAGCCGGCAGTTTAGCTTAAAGATACAATGTAGAAACAGGGTCTTCGGCCCATCGGGTCCGCGGCGACCAGCGACTCCATACAGACAACACCTGTAGACAAGGTCTCCGGCGCTGCATTTGCTTTAAAGCAGCAACTCTACCGCTGCGCCACCGTGACTGCGGCCATGACAGTTAAGGGTCTGTCCCACTGCGGGGACCTAATCTGCAAGTTCTGGCGAGTATGCCCTCAACTCACACTCGCAGCATGGTCGACACGAGGATGTCTTTGAAACTGTCCTTCATGCTCAAGAGTAGTCCCCGTGTACTCGAGGCCTCAGCTAGGTCGCGGCGTATTTTTCAATATGTTGAAAAATGCCCGCGAGTTAAAAAGGTCGCCATGGAAAATATCAATACTTTTTTTACTCGTAGGTTTAGTCGTAGTAGGTCGGCATGTTAGTCGTAGGTAATCGAGGGTAGTCGAAGGTAGTCGTAGATAGTCTTCATCATAGTCGGAGGTCGAAGGTGATCGAAGGAGGGCGTCTTCACTCTCCATTATTCGGTGTCCAATTTTCCCGAAGTTAGTCGGTGGAATTCTCTGCCTCAGAGGGCGGTGGATGCAGGTTCTATGGATGCTTTCACGAGAGAGCTAGATAGGGCTCTTAAAAATAGCGGAGTCAGGGGATATGGGGAGAAGGCAGGAGCAGGGTACTGATTGGGGATGATCAGCCATGATCACATTGAATGGCGGTGCTGGCTCGAAGGGCCAATGGCCTACTCCTGCACCTATTGTCTATTGTCTATTGTCTATTGTCTATTGTCATAGCTAGTCATAGCTAGTCGTCAACATAGTCCAAGGAGGTCGAAGGAGGTCTTCTATATAGTCGAAGGAGGTCTTCAACATGACATTTTTTCAAACTCTCCTAAACTCGCCAATTGCGTTGCCCAAGTGGGACAGCCCCTTTAGAAATAAAAAGGTCTAAAGAGGGTAGAGGGCCAGCAGGGGAGTGCAAGAAGAGGGGGGTCAGGTCATCACTGATTGTAGTTGTATTGCAGGCAGGTTAGCTGCATTTCCCATCACTGTCCCTTTACATGGTGTACACGATGATTGCTGTCTCCACAAGCTTACTGGCTCATACATTAAATCAGGAAGTATGAATCAAATAAATATTTTAATTCATGCGTAATAGCTTCCAAAGAATGAAAAGAAAAACACATTTATAATGCAGATTTTGTGACTCCAGGGCATCTGTAGAGTTTTACCGCCAGTGACGTTTTTTTTTTTGGACTGTATTTCATGTGGTAATTTAGTATTGCAGCTGTCAATTCATGCACAACAAGCTCCAACAAACAGTAATAAGATAACGATCAGTTAATTAATGTGTTGCCATGCTGCTGGCTGAAGGATAAATGCTGGCCCAGAGCATAGAGCTAACTCCCCCTGCTATTGTCACAAAACTGATTCACACGGGTTTGACTATGACTCGGAGAGGTCAGGTAGAGTTTCATTCCAACATCACATCAGGACGCCCCTTAAAAAGACTGCACTAGAACGTCAATCCAGTTTTTGTGTGAAGGTCTCTGGAAAAGGGACAGAATGCACAAGCCCTTGACCTGAACTTCCATGGCTGACATCCTGAGAATCCCAGATCATTACCTTCTTTGTCAGTGCACCACACAAAAGACCACGATTACCACCAATAAAACTTTCAATGGTCAGAGATCCCCTAACATATAGGATAATGGAGACATTTTATATATTCTATTGTATACTTTGATTGAATCACTGTTTGCTGCCGCTTAAACGTGGTAATTGTGCTTGATTCCATCACCTCCTCTGGCAGCAAGTTCTAGATATTAAATGCAATCTGTGTAGGAAACTCACCCTTCAAAATCCAGTCTCAGTCCTCACGCAATTTTGTTTCTGATATTCCTACCGGCGAAATTTAAAAAAAAAAATCTCTACTTTAACCATGCCTCGCAATGGTACGTACTTCTATTAAACCAACCCGCAGCCCCCATTGCTCCAGAGTAAACAAGTGCGGCCTATGCAATCTCTCCCCATAACTAAAGTCCTCCAATCTGGTGAATCTTCTCCAGCATTATCTCATCCCTCCTCTAATGTGACAACTGGAACAATGCACCAGGTGTGGCCAAATCAGTAGGAACCAACTGCAGATGCTAGTTTACACCGAAGATGTACACCAAAAACACAGTTTTCACACCTTGTGGGAGAGTCTAGGACTAGAGGTCATAGTAGTAGGCCCCTCTCAGTCATGACTGACCATGGGTGATGCATCCTGGAGACGGGGAGAAATTTGTTTGCTCAGAGGGTGTTGAATGTGGAATTCTTTGCCACAGAAGGCTATGGAGGCCATCAGTGGATACATTTAAGGCAGATATACATTATAGATAGATTCCTGATTAGTACAGGTGTCAGAAGTTATGGGGAGAAAGCAGGATAATGGGTTTCTGAGGGAGAAATAAATCAGCCATGATTGAATGGTAGAGTAGAATTGATGGGCTGAATGGCCTAATTCTACTATTCCTTATATCCTTATGACCTTATGCTTCCTTATCTCTGTTTCCCCCTCTCCCCAGACTCTCAGTCGGAAGAAGGATCTCGACCCGAAACGTCACCCATTCTTTCTTACCAGAGATGCTGCCTGTCCCACCGAGTTACTCCAACATTTTGTGTCTATCTCCGAGGCCAAATCAGTATTGCAATATAAGTGTATTGCAGTGTAAAGTTGCAATATAATGTTCAATTGTTATTTTCTAAGCCCACCTTCCCGCTCCCCACCTTTGAATATGAGTATGCCATATCCCATCTTCATCAACCTCTCTACCATTTTCTTGTACCCCAGGCCTTCCTGTTCATCAGTATGCCCCAACATTTACAGTATCCACCCCCCCCCTCCCCCATTATAATCCACTGTTACGCCGATGACACCCAGATCTACCTCGGCACCAAATCCCCCCACAACCCCCCCCCTCTCCCATATCAACTCCTGTTTGTCAGCTATAAAAACCTGGATGCAACATAACTTCCTCAAACTCAACAGCGATAAAACAGAATTCCTCCTCATAGGCTCCAAATCCACACTCAGCAAAATCAATAACCCCACCCTCACCATCGACGGCACCACTGTCTCCCCATCTCCCCAGGCCCGCAACCTTGGCGTGATCTTTGATTCCACCCTCTCCCTTGAGCCTCACATCCGTCATGTCATTAAAACCTCCTTTTTTCACCTCCGCAACATCGCCAAAATCAGACCCTGTCTCACACCTCCCGCTGCTGAAAGACTCATCCATGCCTCCATCTCCTCCCGACTGGACTACTGCAACTCACTTCTCCTTGGCATCAGCTCCACCTACATCAACCGACTCCAACTGGTCCAGAACGCAGCCGCCCGACTCATCACCCACACCAAATCCTGGCATCACATCACTCCAGTCCTCAAACAACTTCACTGGCTACCCATCTCCCACCGGTTCACCTACAAAATCCTGGTCCTCACCTACAAAGCCCTCCACCATCTGGCCCCCCCATATCTCACTGACCTCCTCTCCCCCTACCAACCCTCACGGTCCCACAGATCCACATCAGCCGGTCTCCTCTCCATCCACAAATCCAACCTCCGCAGTTTTGGGGACAGAGCCTTCTCCAGGGCAGCTCCCAGGCTCTTGAACTCCCTCCCCCAACTGATCCGCAATTCCGTGTCCCTCACCATCTTCCAGTCCCGCCTCAAGACCCATCTCTTCACCTCTGCCTATCCTTAGCCCCACGTCCCTGTCCCTTTTCATCTGTGCATTAATTGCCTCATATTGTGTTTTGAATTGTATTCTGTCTTTACTTTGTGTACTAGTCATGTCTCTACTATTTATTTCATTCTGCTTACATGTTTTTCCTCTACTTGCTAAATTTTTGTAAGGTGTCCTTGAGACTCTTGAAAGGCGCCCATAAATACAATTTATTATTATTATTATTATAAGACTTGACAAAATAAATCAGCTTATTTCTCATTTAAAAAGATCATGACAGATTGTTCCATTTCCTGCCCCAACTAGATATTTCCTTATTCAATTCCACTCTTCACCTTCCTGTCCTGCCAGATTCCAGAATTCCAGTCATTAGTCAGAGGGTAGTGAATCTGTGGAATTCATTGTTACAGAAGGCTGTGGAGGCCAAGCCAGTGGATATTTTTTAGGCGGAGATTGATAGATTCCTGAATAGTTCAGATGTCAGAGGTTATGGGGAGAAGGCAGGAGACTGGGGTTGAGAGGGAAAGATGGATTGAAATGGCGGAGTAGACTTGATGGGCTGAATGGCTTCATTCTGCTCCTGTCACTTATGAACATATGAATCTGCAGCCTTTTGTTCTCACCTACCAGCTCCCAGCCCCGATTCCCTTCTCTGCCTTTCCTTCTCCCATCTGAGTGTTAACTGGTAATCAACCCCTCCTCAACTCCAAATTCCAGTTGTCCCCACCTTCCCGCTCCCCACCCCATCCTGATGCGCCAACATTTCTCCCACCACTCCAATCACCCTGCTTCATTTTCCTCCTTCATAAACTCATATCCAATCAGTCTAAAGGGGGTCCCGACACAAAATGGCATCTGTCCATGTCACTCAACAAATGCTGCCTGGTCTACAGAATGCTTCCATTTGCTTTTAGCTCAAGGTTCCAGCATCTGCATTCCCTTATGCCTCCTCGCCTATATCCACCTATCACTTGTTGACTCTTGTTCCACCTCTCCCCTACCTCTTTACACTGGCTAGTTACCTACCTTCCTCTCTTTCAGGCCAGATGAAGGGTCCTGCCCCAAAAGGTCGACTGTCTATTCTCCTCCACAGATGCCCTCTGATCTGTTCCTCCAACATCTTTCCTATTGTTGTGTAACAAATTTCACAATCTGCGGTCTCCTGCTTCCTTATCTCTTGATCTCGTATCTCAAACAATTGATGAGGCACTTTGTTGGTGAATGTTCTTTCTGGTGTGCCGTGGCCCATCCAATATCTATAAATACATGGTGCCAGCTTGGAGACCAGGATATGATAAGGTTCAGACTGAAATCATCAGGCTCACACAAAGTGCTGGAGGCAGCCTAGGAACATAGAAACATAGAAAATATGTGCAGAAGTAGGCCATTTGGCCCTTCGAGCCAGCACCGCCATTCAATATGATCATGGCTGATCATCCTAATTCAGTACCTCGTTCCTGCTTTTGCCCCATATCCCTCGATTCCTTTAGCCTTAATAGCTATTTCTAAGAGTTCTTGAAAACATCTAGTGAACTGGCCTCCACTGCCTTCTGTGGCAGAGAATTCCACAGATTCACAACTCTCTGGGTGAAAAAGTGTTTCCTCATCTCAGTCCTAAACGGCCGACCCCTTATTCTTAAACTGTGACCCCTGTGTCTGGACTCCCCCAACATCGGGAACATTTTTCCTGCATCTCGCCTGTCGAATCCCTTATGAATTTTATATGTTTCTGGGGAGGGAATGGAGAGGTGACGTTTCGGGTTGGGGCCCTTCTTCAGACTGATTCAGTATGACATAGGGCCCCGACCCCTGTCCATTTCCTCCACAGATGCTGCCTGACCCGTTGAGCCCCCCCAACACTTTACATGTTGATCAAGATTGCAGCATCTGCGTTTTTTTTGGTGGAACCACCAGGGATCTGTGCAGATCCATAGCAGGTCGTGCTGCCTGGACCCAACAGTTCTTCCCCAGGGCGGCACGGTGGTGCAGCAGTAGAGTTGCTGCCTTACGGCGCATGCAGCACCGGAAACCCAGGTTCAATCCCGACTACGGGTGCCGTCTGTACGGAGTTTGTACGTTCTCCCCGTGACCGCGTGGGTTTTCTCCAAGATTTTCGGTTTCCTCCCACATTCCAAAGATGTACAGGTTTGTCGGGTGAATTGGCTTGGTGCACGTGTAAATTGTCACTGGTGTGTGTAGGATAGTGTTAATGTGCAGGGATCGCTGGTTGGTGCAGACTCGGTGGGACGAAGGGCCTGTTTCCGCACTGTATCTCTAAATTAAATTAAACTAAATGAGACACTTCTGGTGATAGGAAAGGAGAGGAAAGCAAGTTCAATAACTGTTGAGTGGCCCCATATGAACTCGGTATTGAAAGATGTGTCAGATGGCAACCTTGGAGAGGAACGCTAGACAGCTCTAAAGATCCTCATAACCCAAACAAGATTACGTGGTGCAAATCCAGATTTAACTTGATAGATCATCCTGCCATAATCCAATTCCTATTTATGGTCTGACTTTGACCTAATTTGATATTTTTGGTATTAAATCACTTAGCTGTTTCTTTTGTTCACAAGTACAGTAATGTGCTTTTTTTGGAAACCGAGTAACAGTCAGATCAGTGACAGGATTTTGTGAGAGTGGCGATAGCAGGCGCGATCAAATGCAAAAAATGCTTAAACTACCCAACAGAGGAACTCAACAGGTCAGGCAGCATCAGGGGAGGGAATGGACAAGTGACTTTTAGGGTCACCACTCTTAATTCTGAAGTGTGTAGGAAGAAACTGCAGATGCTGCTTTAAACCAAAGATAGACACAAAATGCTGGAGTAACTCAGCGGGACAGGCAGCATCTCTGGATAGAAGGAATGGGTGACGTTTCAGGTCGCGACCTATGTTCAGACTGAAGTCTGGGGAGAGGGAGATACAGAGATAAGGAAGTGTGAGGAGTTAAAACGGGATAAAGGTGATGAGGATCAATGAAAATGTAGAATAGATCATTGTTAGCTGTGAGAATGTAACAACAAGGCAAACAGAGATAAAATGTAGTCATTGACAGTCAGGCTGGTCAGAGAAGTGGGAAGGGGGAGGGATGGAGAGAGATGGAAAGCAAGGGCTTGAAGTTAGATAAGTCAATATTCTGCAGATAGACACAAAATGTTGGAGTAACTCAACGGGACGGGCAGCATCTCTGGATAGAAGGAATGGGTGACGTTTCGGGTCGAGACCCTTCTTCAGAATGATTAGGGATAAGGGAAACAAGAGATATAGGTGGTGATGTGAAGAGATAAAAAGCAATGAATGAAATATGCAAAAAAGTAATGATGATAAAGGAAACAGGCCATTGTTAGCTGTTTGTAGGGTGAAAATGAGAAGCTCGTGCGAGGAATGCAATTAAACCTTGGGTGGGGGTCTGGGGACTTGGATACAATAGGGTCCAGAATGAAACCAGATGCCCACATCTGCAGTTTCTTCTGTCTCTATAAATAACCCAGCATCTGTGAAGTGAGAAAGTGCTTTATGTTGATCAAGGTCAGATTTGCTTCTCAGTCTAATTCAACTCTTACTTCTCGGTGAGTAAAATAGTTCTTGTTATTGTCTTTTAGTGGACTTGGTTAACTTTCATCTTTCTCCAGCCTAAAGTAATTTAACCAATGGTCCAAAGGAAGCAATGTTTCTAAAAAGTACATTTGTAGTGGCAATATCTCCTTATTAGTGGGAAAAAATGCGATTGAGGGAAACGTAATGTTTATGGTGAAAAGAACATCGGCCTCCTTTTGATTACTGCTGCAGGATTTAGTGACAATGTTATGTGCCAGTACTTGGCATTTTGACGATCTATTTCGGCAATTTACAGCTTTTTAACATTTAGAAAGGACTCTGTGAGGACCTCATATTTGTGAATGTTAAAATCTATTTCCTAGTTTTTATCTTCACTTAATTCCTCGTTATCTCCTTTAAGTGAATGGTTCCATTAACACCGCTTACGACACCTTTCTGCCTTAACATAGCCCGCAATGAAAGTTTTCACTGTTAATTGGCATGCAATAAGTGTCATCTTGCTCAGTGGTAGGAGTGCCCTTTACTCAATAGCTCTTGTGTTCAGCCTATGCTTCAGAGGTTTCAGTTTAATTTAGAGATACAGCGCGGAAACAGGCCCTTCAACCCACCGATTCCCACTGCCCAGCAATACCCGCAAGCTAACACTATCCTACACATACTAGGGACAACTTATACTTATACCAAGCCAATTAGCCTACATACCTGTACGCCTTTGGAGTGTGGGAGGAAACCTAAGATCTCTGAGAAACACACATGCAGGTCACGGGGAGAATCTACAAATTCCGTACAGGCAGCACCTGTAGTCAGGATCGAACCCAGGTCTCCGGTGCTGCAAGCACTGTAAGGCAGCAACTCTACCTCTGCGTGTGTGAGTAGCTAATCCATTTCAATGCTTCACTGCAGCTTTGGGGGATTGCTGCACTGTTGGGGATGCTCAGATGAAACATTATATCAAGGTACCCAAATAAACAAACTACTGGTGGAACTCAGCAGGTCAGACAGCACTTGTAAAGAGAAATGGACAGAAAAATAGTTTGGGGCCAGAACCCTTCTTCACAACTAAGTAGAGAAGAGATAGCTGCTGTTAAAAGCATTACAGGAGGGAAAGTGCCTGGGGAGGAAGACAGCAGGGTGGAAAGGGGTTTAAATACCAGGAAGTTACAAGGAAATTGTTCTCTGCAGAAGCTTCACAAGAGCTTGTGCCAAATATCTCTTCACTTCCCACCTGCAGTTCTCGATGATAAACAAAGATAAAGGAACGGGCTCGATGAACCTCCTGCCAACCTACTTGCAAGGTGCACTTTTACACCTTTATCACGTACCTTGCTGCTTGGAAGCCCCTATATGAGGCCCAAGAGTCAATCGGGTGGACTGGAGGCAGATTCCACTGACCAGGGGTTTTCACTGTTTGCCCACAAGATGCTCTACATTGCACCAACATGGATAATCCCAAAACTAACCAGTAGATTGAAAGAAGGGAGAACTTAGCTCTACATGTGACAATGCCACGGGATATTTTGTAATGCATTTAACTAGTTAAGTTTAGTTTAGAGATATAGCGTGGAAACAGGCCCTTAAGCCCACCGATTCCGTGCCGACCAACTCGTTCATAATAATTCTATTAGACACACTGGGGACAATTTACAGAGGCCAATTAACTACGAACCCGCACGTGTTTGCAGTATGGAAGGAAACCGGAGCAACCTCGGAGTAAACCCACGTGTTCACAGGGAGAATGTGCAAACTCCGTAGAGAGTTGCCCCGTAGTCAGAATCGAATCTGGTTCCCTAGTGCTGTAAGGCAGCAACTCTGCCTCTGTGCCACTGTGCCATCCCAAATATAGACCAAGTATATTTGGACTTTACCTTAAAAAAATAAATGAAATCAAAAAGAAATGTACTTTATTGTGAAGTTATGGACTTTACAAATTTTATTGATTGACCTATCTTTCTGCATTATGTGGCCATTCCAAAATAAGCTGAACACATCAGCAAGCAAATTAGCATCAGACCTCTCAGCACTGGAAGCTGCTGTGGCCAGTTACGGTGGGAATACAATTAAACCTTTGCAAATGACTGTGACGGCAGAGGCAGTATTGGGCAGCAGCTGACAGTGCCTTGTGCTAATTAGAAATACATTTTGAAAGCGTGAAGGGTAAACTCTCTTTTTGTCCTACTGGGAGATTTCTAATGTTTGATGTTCAGTAAAACTGTCAGAGTTTGTTGAAGCCCATGTGGGTGACTGATTGCTCACTTCTTCTATACTTTTTTGAAGGCTTTTAGTACTTTGGCCTTCATCGGTCAGGGAATTGAGCATGGAATGCAGAAACAAGATACTGCAGGTGCCAGTTTCCAAAAAAAAGCCACAAAGAGCTGGAGTATGGAAGTTGGGACGCCGTGTTCCAACTGGACAATATTTTGGTCGGGCCACATTTGGAGTATATCGTTCTGTTTTGGTCACGCTATAAGAGGAATGATGTCATTAAGCTGAAAAGGATGCAGAGAAGATTTACGAGGATGTTGCCTGGACTCGAGGGCCTGAGTTATAGGGAGAGGTTGAGCAGGCATAGACTCTATTCCTCAGAGTGCAGGGGGATGAGAGGTGATATATAGAGATGTGTAAAATCATGAGAGGAATAGATTGGGTAGGTGCACAGAATCCCTTGCCCAGAGGAGGGGAATCGAGAACTAGAGGATCCTTGGTTTAAGTTGAGGGGGGTGGGGTAGATTTAATAGGAACCTGAGGGGTAACCTTTTCACACAAAGTTCACAGGTTCTGGGAATAAGGCCATTCGGCCCATCAAGTCTACTCTGCCAGTCAATCATGGCTGGTCTCAGTCTCCTAATCCCATTTTCTTGCTTTCTCCCCATAACCCTTGACACCAGTTCAAATCAAGAATTTATCTATCTTTGCCTTAAAATATCCACTGATTTGAACTCCACAGCCCTCTGTGGCAATGGGTTCCACAGATTAACTACCCTCTGACTAAAGAAGTTCCTCCTCACATCCTTTCAAAAAGAGCGCCCTTTAATTCTGAGGCTATGACCTCTGGTCCTAGACTCTCCCACCAGTGGAACCATCCTTTCCTCATCCACTCTATCCATGCCTTGCATTATTCTGTTAGTTTCAACGAGGTTCCCTCTTAACCAAAGGTTGGTGGGTATATGGAACGAGCTGCCAAAGGAGGTAGTTGACGCAGGTAGGTTAGGCAGTCTGGGACTTTACACCTTGCAACACAGGAGGCCATGAGGTGATCTTGTCGAAGTATATAAAATCACAAGTGTAATAGAGTGAATGCACAGAGTCTTTTACCCAGATTCGGGGAATCAAGAACCAGAGGACATGGGTTTAAGATAAAAAAACAGAAAGAACAATTTAATAAGAACCTAAATGGCAAAATTGTTATTTAGAGTGTGGTGTGAATATGAAGCGAGCTGTCAGAGGAGGCATTAGAGGCACTATAACAGCATTTAAAAGACACCTGGACAGGTACATCAATAGGAAAGGGTTTGAGGGATATGGTCCACATAGGACTATCTGAGATGGTGCATCTGGGTTGGCATGGATGAATTGGGCTAAAAGGGCCTGTTTCCATCCTGTGCGACTCTATGACAAAAGTGATTGTTGCAAAGCTGATCTTAGTTGTGACACATTTGGTTTCACTCTTAACATGTGTGAAAGATCCATCTTCTAGATGCGCTGGGACGCATCCTCAGTGATGTGACCTGGGGTCATCGGGTGTTTCAGGTCTCACAACATCAGACACCCTCGCCCAGACGACCCAGCCGGGGTTGATCAGGCCCCAACTTGCATCCCAGCACCAACCGCCCATGGATCAGCCATCTAAGTAACTACTCTGTAGTGGTTGGGAGACTCTAGTGCATGGAGGGACTGGGCTCTGTGGGGTGAGTCCTGGCCGGGCTCCTCCTGCGTCTCACCAGGTTCAAGGCCTGTGCGCTGCACCTCTTTCTCCTTCTCCGAGCATTTCATTCTCGGCTGATGGATTTTTAGGCCACAGTGGTTCATTAGGCCTTTCCGTAGCTTTAGTGGGTGTCTTTCTCACGAAAGACACAGACTGGTGTGCTACCCCAGCCTTTCCCGGGTGCTGTCTTTCCGTGCCGTCAACTGTCTCTCCAGTAGTCACCAAACTATTCTTGGTTGGCACCCAGTCTATTCCTATGTGCCACTGGTTGAGCCATACTTCAGTATGAAAAATACATCTTCTAGGTGCGTCAAATAAGTAAGAATGATAGAAGCAAAAGCAGGAGTAAGCTGTTGCATTATCTAAGCCTGATCTGCCATAAAAATATGATCATTGCTAAGTGCACACCTCTGCGGTACTTTACTCCATTAAGACCATATCCCTTAATATCCATGATCTATTGATATCTGAGCCTCTACGGTCTGATATGGTCCTCTGGGTTAGTGGATTTCATAGATTCACCATCCACTGAGTATTTTCCAGGTGTCAGGCCAGAATGGATGACTATTAATGTTCAAGCTGTTCTAGATGCCTTAGGGAAATATTATCTTTTTACCTACTCTATCAACTGCTATAAAAACCATGGTATTTTAATGGGTAGGAAGGAACTGCAGATGCTGGTTTTAAACCGGAGAGAGACACAAAATGCTGGAGTAACTCAGCGGGGCAGGCAGCATCTCTGGAGAGAAGGGAAGGGTGAGAGGCTGAGGAGAGGGAAACGTTTAATGGGATGGCTCAGTTCTTAAGAAAGCAGAAAGCAGAGATTCACAGAGTGTAGGGTAAACATGGTTCCAGAAAGAAAAAGTGTGGAGAGCTTGCGGATGGCATGACGCATGCAAAAATGATTGATCCGGAATGGGGAAACTCATGTTATACAGCAATACCGCAGCATTCCAAAAAGCCTGGAGGGGTGTAAAAGTGTAGGAGTGAAATCCAAAAGGAAATGAGGAAAGCAAAGAGAGGTGCGAAAGTATATTGGCAAGTAAAACCAAAGCCAATCCAACAATGTTGATGAGTCGCAAACAGTCATAGCGTTGTGCATCACACGATTGGCCTATTAGGCCAACTCATGCAAGCTGATTGTGATGCCTACCCACTCTAATCCCAATTGTCTGCATTTAGTCTGCATTCTCCACTCCTTTCCTATGCAATATAATTTCATCCTTTCTATCAACTTCCCCTGGCAGCTCGTTCATATAACCACCACCCTATGTGTTAAACTTGCCTCTCAGATCTCCTTTACCTGTTTCTCTTTTCATCTTAAACCCATGTCCAATTTATACTCACACCACCAAAGGAAAGCCCCGGCCCAAAACTTTACCTGCCCATACCCTCCATAGATGCTGCCTGACCTGTTGAGTTCCTTCAGCGCTTTGTATTTTGACCAATATTCCAGCAACTGCAGTTTCTTGTCTCCAGGAGAATGATTGTGACATCTATGGCCCTCACCAACATAATTAAAAGTCTCATCTTGACCACTTCCTGTCTGCGCTGTATATTGATTATAGAAAAAAAAAATGCTACCCTGTATCGCTGTGATTTTTGGCCATCTTACTCAGTCTTCCTCTGCTGAGCCAGCCCCGAAGATTTTTCCCATCGATGAAAAAAAATAAAAATCTGTGTGTTTAAAAACCCTTGAGATCAGGTGATTGGTCCTCTTGCTTGTCAATCACCGCAATGAAGGTAACGCCCCTTCTGGGGAAGGGGAGGGGGGGGGGGAGGGGATGCAGGACTATAAAACCCCGGATGCCTGGACATGAGTCAGTCACTCGAGTGGGAGAGGCCACGACTGTCATTCTAAGCTGTGAATCAACTTAACTGTGAGTCTGCAATGTACTTGCAATAAATGATTTGTTAGCCCTTAATGACAATGCCATGAGTTGTTTGGCCTGCTGCCCTGCCTGTGCTTGAAAGTGCAATGCTTAATTGTAAATGAAATGAAATGACAATGCCATGAGTTGTTTGGCTTGCTGCCCTGTCTGTGCTTGAAACTGCAATGCTTTATTAGGTCCGACTGTGTTTGGAAGGAATAAAAGCTTTATTAGGTCCGACTGTGTTTTAGTCTATTTCGTGACTTCCGCTTAGTGGACAGGTCGTGCTGATTGCATACTTTCCAGTGAGTGCAGAGGTTGAGCTGATTGCGGAAGTGCCGCTGACTGCAGAAGACCGACAGTGGAGAGGCCGCGCTCAGCCATGTGAGTAGATTCAAGAAAGTTTACTGTCATATATATGGTGTGTGAGTCAGTGTGTGTGAGTGTGAGCGCGAGTGCGAGTGTGTGTGTGTGTGTGTGTGTGTGTGTGTGTGTATGTATTTATGTGTGTGAGTGTGTGTGTGTGTGTGTGTGTGTGTGTGTGTGTGTGTGTGGTGGAGGGTGTGTGTGTGGTGCAGGACGTGTGTGTGTGAGGTGGAGGGTGTATGTGTGTGGTGGAGGGTGTGTGTGTGTGTGGTTGGGTGGGTTTGTGTGTGTGTGTGAGTGTGTGTGCGCGTGTGTGTGGTGTGGTGGAGGGTGCGTGTGCATGTGAGGTGTGTGTGTGTGGTGGAGGGTGTGTGTGTGGTGGAGGGTGTGTGTGTGTGTGGTGGAGGGTGTGTGTGTGGGTGTGGGTGTGTGTGTGGGTGTGTGTGTGTTTGTGTGGTGGAGGGTGTGTGTGTGTGTGTGTGTGTGTGTGGTGTGTGTGTGGTATGTAGTGTATGTGTGCTTTCTTTCTTGGTTGGCGTGGTGTGTGGTGTGTGTGTGTGTGTGTGTGTGTGTGTGAGGGTGTGTGTGTGGTGGAGGGTGTGTGTGTGTGTGTGTGGTGGAGGGGGTGTGTGTGTGTGTGGTGGAGGGTGTGTGTGTGTGTGTGGTGGAGGGTGTGTGTGTGATGTCTGTGTGCGCGTGTGTGTGTGTGGTGGAGGGTGCGTGTGCATGTGCGTGTGTGTGTGTGGTGGAGGTTGTGTGTGTGTGTGGTGGAGGTTGTGTGTGTGTGTGGTGGAGAGTGTGTGTGTGTGTGTGTGTGTGTGTGTGTGTGTGTGTGTGTGTGTGTGTGTGTGTGTGTGTGTGTGTGTGTGTGTATATATATATATATTGGAATTGGTGGAGAGGTGGAATATTGCATTGGGGGACCAGCCCTCCGTGTGAAGCTGGGACCCAATGGGTCCCACTTAGTCTAGTAATTTTATAGACCTCTATAAATTCACCCTTCCGCCTCCTCCGTTCGACGAAGAATAGCCTCAGTCTATTTAGTGTAATTTTATATCAGATGTCCTCTATTTTAAGCAACATGACTGTGAATCTCATCTGCACTCCTAAATCTACCACATGGTTTCTGTTGTTTGCCAACCAGGACAATACGCAATAGTCCAAATGTGGTCTGAACAATGTTTTGTTCCACTGTTTTATTTGTTCACAAAGAGAGAGAGGATAGGTCAGGGAAGTCGGGCCTTATATCAAGAGGAGTTGAGTATAGGAGCAAAGAGGTCATTCTGCAGTTGTACAGGGCCCTAGTGAGATCACACCTGGAGTATTGTGTGCAGTTTAAGTCTCCAATTTTGAGAAAGGACATTCTTGCCATTGAGGGAGTGCAGCGTAGGTTCACAATCATTATTCCCTGGATGGCGGGACTGCCATATGCTCAGAGAATGGAGTGGCTGGGCTTGTATACTCTGGAATTTAGAAGGATGAGAGGGTATCTTATTGTAATCTGTAAGATTATTAAGGGTTGGACATGCTAGAGGCAGGAAACATGTTACCGATGTTGGGGGAGTCCAGAACCAGGGGCCACAGTTTAAGAATAAAGGGTAAGCCATTTAGAACGGAGATGAGGAAATACTTTTTCACACAGAGAGTTGTGAATCTGTGGAATTCTCTGCCTCAGAGGGCAGTGGAGGCCGGTTCTCTGGATACTTTCAATAGAGAGCTAGATAGGGATCTTGAAGATAGTGGAGTTAGGGGATATGGGGAGAAGGCAGAAACGGGGTACTGATTGTGGATGATCAGCCATGATCACATTGAATGGCGGTGCTGGCTTGAAGGGCCGAATTGCCTACTCCTGCACCTATTGTCTATTGTCTAATTGGGACCAAGAAGCTACCCTCTGTCTGGAGGTGGATTCTGTGGGTGAGGTTGTCAATGAATGTTTTGAAACTGCCTTCACAAAAGAGAGGGGTATGATGTCAATCATGTCAGTCATGGTGAATACATTTGAAATTTGGGTTTTGCAACTGTGGAAGAGCTTGCACACCTTCACCTCCTACAAGCGGAAACTAAGGGGCAGCTCAAGCGACAGTGCAGCATCACTCCCAGTTGAACTCAATGCGTTCTACGCATGCTTTGATAGGAAGGACACTGATGCCAACGTCAGAAGATCTTTCAGAAGGGTGAACTCCCAGAAAGCATCTGGACTTGATGGTATACCTGGTTGTGTTCTTAAATCCTGTGCAGACCAACTGGCTGGAGTTTTCATAGACATCGTCAACCTCTCATTACTGAGGTCTGAGGCTCCCACCTGCTTTAAAAGAGCATCAATAATTCCAGCGGCCAACATGATCAAGGTGACATGCCTCAATAGTTACCAACTAATATCCATGGTGAAGGAGTGCTTTGGGTGGTTGGTTATGGCAAATATTAACGCCTATCCTCCTACCTCAACAAGAACCTGGACCCACTACAATTTACTGCCACCGTAACAGGTCAACACAAGATGCAATTCCACTGGCTCTCCACTCTGCACTGGACCACTTGCACAATAAAAACACATATGTCAGGCTGTTCATCATAGACTTCAGCTCAGCATTCAACACCACCATCCCCTCTACACTGGTTACCTAGCTCACATAACTGGGCCATCATTCTGCGCATTCCTCTACAACTGGATCCTCGACTTCCTCATCAACAGACCACAATCTGTACGAATTGGTAGCAGCATTTCCTCCTGGATAGCCATCAGCACAGGAGTACCTCAGGGCTGCGTGCTCAACCCCCTGCTCTCCCACTATATGCTCATGACTGTGTAGCTCCAACTCCACGTTTAGATTCGCTGACAACACCACCATTGTTGGATGAAGTGCAGATGGTGATGAGTCAGAGTATAGGAGGGACATCAATTGGCACGGTGGCGCTGCGGTAGAGTTGCTGCCTTACAGTGCTTGCAGCGCTGGATACCCAGGTTTGATCCTGACTACGGTTGCTGTCTGTACGGAGTTCATACGTTCTCCCCGTGGCTTGCATGGGTTTTCTCCGATATCTTCGGTTTCCTCCCACACTCCAAAGACGTACAGGTATGTAGGTTAATTGGCTTGGTAAATGCAAAAATTGTCCTTAGTGTGTAGTATAGTGTTCATGTGCAGGGATCGCTGGTCAGCGCGGACCCGGTGGGTCGAAGGGTCTGTTTCCGCATTGTGTCTCTAAACTAAACTAAACTAAGCTAAACTAAACTGTCCGGAAGGTGCCAGAACACCAACCTTGTTCTCAGCATCAGGAAAACCAAGGAAATGATCGGTGACTTTGAAAGAAGAAGGTCTAGGATCCATAAACCTTTCTTCATCGATGGGACAGTGGTGGAGAGAGACACAAACGTTACACTTTATGTAAGATAAAAAGTTTTAAATATTGTCCATGTACTTTGAATTGAGATAATCCAGAATTATCATTAAATAACATATCTCATTAACTCGACATCTGGTCGTATTTTCGTTTCATCTTTCACAGATATTATTAGATGTAAAGTAAAGCAGGCCACCTGTTTCAGCGAATATTTACGTAGGAAGTGTGATATTATAATACATTGGCCACTAATCTCAATATAAGCACTTTGACCAAGTCACAACCAGATGGTAGGATCACATGCTTCATAGGTAGAAATAGTCAATGTTATCTTTCATTTTCATCCATCCACCCATCTGTCCATCCATTCATCCATTCACCCATCTGTACGACCATCCATCTGTCCATTATTTTACATGCAAATAGAACTGAATGTGTTATCCTTGAAATAAATTAATTCCAAGTTTCAAAAATTTGGAAATCTTTCTCTGCCCCAGTTCAGTTTTCTTATTTTTCCAGACACAGTCAAACCTATATCGGGATGTGGCTCCACCTCTCCGATTACTTGTTTGATTTCAACAAATCTTCTGAAGGAGGCTAAATATCAATGTTCATAAATTAAGAGGAATGTTTGTTCAGGCTTGAGTTGAGTTCCCCAGAATGTTTAGTGTTAAGGGATGATTTCTCTGAAGTTATGGAAGGCTTCTGATAGTCTGGATGGAGAGAAATTATCTCTGCTGGTTGACAATTTTAATGCAAGAAGCGTGGTCTAAAATTTGGGGCCACATGTTTCAGATTCAAAACTGGGACAAAGGGTGATGGAACTTAGGAATTCTCCTCTCAGACACCAATTGCTGCTGGGTTAATTTTACAGGCGAGATTCAACGAATTTTCATAACTAAAGTCAGGAGAGAATAACAGAAGGTTATGCATTAGTTGAGTTTAGTTTAGAGATACAGCGCGGAAACAGGCCCTTCGGCCCATTGAGTCCGCACCGACCAGCGATCCCCGTACATTAACACATGTCTACACACGCCAAGGACAATTTACACTGCAACCAAGTATACAAATCCAAGCCAAATAACCTACAAACCTGTACGTCTTTGGAGTGAGGGAAGAAACCGAAGATCTCGGGGAAAACCCACGAGGTCATGGGGAGAACGTACAAACTCTGTGCAGACAGCGCCCGTAGTCGGGATCGGACCTGTGTCTCCTGCGCCGCAAGGACTGTAAGGCAGCAACTCCACCGCTGTGCCACCGTGCCGCCCACCTGCACCAGCATGCCGCTGGAATTACATCACCAAGTAAGCACTTACTTCTGTTCCAGTGTTCTTACGCGGCTACGAAGACTAGCTCAGACCTATATGGGCATGTCATTCCACAGAATTCCTTGCTGATTTTTTTCCCTTAGAATGGACCACATTAAGCTATGAGTCTTCACAAAAGCCAAGCATACCTTCTGGGATACTTTTTTGTTGGATTTAGTTTTGTACTCATCACATTAATCAATTGTTTAATCCAACACCTTGTTTTAAATGGAGACACAGGAGAAATGATGGAATCTGGAGCAAGCTGCAGTTACTGCAGGAACCACTTTACCCCCTTCCATTTTATACTGGCTATCTTCCCTCTATTCATCAACCCAGGTGAAGGACTTTGACCTGAAATATCAACTGACTCTTTCCCTCCGCAGAAGCAACTGGACCTGCTGAGTTCTTCCTGCATACTTTAAGATGGAAGGTATGATCAGTTATGTCCATTTTACAGTCTAAAAATGAGCAAATGTATAGGAGCATAGGCCCAGCTATTATATTCTTGGCTGATTTCTTTAACATATATATTTTGAATGACATTGAGTGGTAATGCCCCTGTCCCACTTAGGAAACCTGAACGGAAACCTCTGGAGACTCTGCGCCCCACCCAAGGTTTCCGTGCGGTTCCCGGATGTTTTTGTCAGTCTCCCTAATGGTCGAAAGTGGTTTCCGCTTCTTCTATGTACCGGCGATTATTTCAAATAATTCAAAACCGGCTGCGACTAAAAATAGGTTGCCGTTTTAAAAATCGGTCATTTTTTTAGTCAAAGCCGGTTGCGATACTAGTTGATGGTGGTTGCCGGAGGTTGCAGGTAATGGAAGGTAAGACCTTTTTTTCACCCAGTTTTATTCCACCAGGGAGGTCTTACCTTCCACTACCTGCAACCTCCGGCAACCTTGGGTGGGGCGCAAAGTCTCCAGAGGTTTCCGTTCAGGTTTCATAAGTGGGACAGGGGCATAAGAGTGCAGACAAGATCTACGAGGATGTTGCCAGGGCTCAAGGGCCTGAGCTACAGGGAGAGATTGGGCAGGCTAGGACTTTATTCCTTGGAGCGCAGGAAGGTGAGGGGTGATCTTATAGAGGTGTATACAGTAAAATCATGAGGATAATAGATAGAATGAATGAACAAAGTTAGTTACCTGAGTAGCGGACTCGAGAACCAGAGGACAAACGTTTAAGGTGAGAAAGGCAAGATTTAATAGGAACCTGAGGGACAACATTTTCACTCAGTGGGAATTGAGTATATGGATGAAGCTGGCAGAGGAAGTAGTTGAGGTCAGCACTATAACAGCTTTTAGTTTACTTTAGTTTAGAGATACATCACGGAAACAGACCCTTTCGGCGTACCGGGTCCACACCGACCAGCGATCCCCACACATTAACACTATCCTATACCCACTAGGGACAATTTTTTTTTCTCTCTCTCATTTACCAAGACGATTAACCTACATACCTGTACGTCTTTGGAGTGTGGCAGGAAACCGAAGATCTCGGAGAAAACCCATGCAGGTCACGGGGTGAACGTACAAACTCCGTACAGACAGCACCCATAGTCAGGATCGAACCCGGGTCTCCGGGGCTGCATTATCTGTAATAATAATAATAATAATAACTTTATTTATAAAGCACTTTAAACAACTACAGTTGCCACAAAGTGCTGTACATGAGAAATCACGAACAAAAAGCTATTACAAACAATTAAAAACCATTAAAAACCGTAAAACGAAGAACTATAAAAAACACACTAAAAATTAAAAGACATTAAAAGCACTAAAAACAGGAGCAATGCCTCAGCCAGTGTCGAAAGCCAAAGAATAAAAATATGTTTTTAGGGAGGATTTGAAGATGGACAGTGAGGGGGCCTGTCTGATGTGCAGCGGCAAGGTGTTCCAGAGTGCCGGAGCAGCAACAGAAAAGGCTCTATCCCCTCTGAGCTTCCGCTTAGACCTTGGTACCTCAAGGAGCAGCTGATCAGCTGACCTGAGGCACCGGGCAGGAGCATATAGGTGGAGCAGCTCAGAGAGGTAAGGCGGGGCGAGCCCATTCAACGATTTAAAAACAAATAAAAGAATTTTGAAATGAACTCGAAAGTGCACTGGGAGTCAGTGTAGGGAGGCCAAAATTGGCGTAATGTGCTCCCTCTTTCGAGTTCCAGTCAAAAGGCGAGCGGCAGCATTTTGAACAAGCTGGAGACGAGCCAATGAAGCTCGTGCGACTCCAGAGTAGAGTGCGTTACAGTAATCCAGCCTAGATGTAATAAAGGCATGGATTACTGTTTCAAAATGCTCCCGCTCGAGAATGGGCTTCACCTTTGCCAGCTTCCTTAGGTGAAAGAAGCTGGACTTAACCACTGCGCCTATTTGTTTGTCTAGTTTAAAATCACCGTCCATCCTAAAACCCAGGTTCAAGACAGTTGGCTTTACAGACAATGCCAGTGGACCCAAGTCAACAAAGGGAGGTTCACGGCAGCCATTGGGGCCAAACAAAATCACCTCTGTCTTCTCTTCATTAAGTCCCAGAAAGTTTAAGGCCATCCAGGACTTAATGTCCTCAAGACAAGACAGAAGTGATTTTAGAGAGTAGTCTTCTTCTTTCCTGAGTGGCATATATAACTGGCTATCATCTGCATAAAAGTGAAAGGAGATGCCATGCCTTCTTAAAATTGAGCCCAGAGGAAGTAGGTATAAGGAGAAGAGCAGGGGCCCTAAAATTGAGCCCTGTGGAACCCCATATACCAAGGGAGTGGAGGAGGATTCAAAGCCAGCGAGGCTTACACGCATGGTTCTGTCTGCCAGATAGGACCTGAACCATCCCAGGGCACTGCCACAAATGCCCACTTGGTGCTGTAGTCTGGAAATTAAAATTCCATGGTCCACTGTATCGAAGGCGGCAGATAGGTCCAGCAAGACAAGAACCACATAATTACCTGAGTCGTTTGCCAGGAGGATGTCGTTGAAGACCCTTAGCAGAGCCGACTCTGTGCTATGCAACAACTCTACCGCTGCGCCACCGTGCCGCCCGTAAAATCGATTTAAAATAAATTTTGCCAGGTACTTGGTGATGAAAGGTTTATAGGAATATGGGTTAAACATGGGGAAGTGGAACTAGTTTAGATGCAGGATACTGGTCAGCATGGATGAGTTGGGCTGAAGGGCCTGTTTCCATGCTTTATGGCTCAATGTCTCCATGAGATTTTAACCAATTAAGGTGACAATAATGTATATTTTCAGTAAGGTGAACGCTGGTATATGGAACACAAAAGGGGAATTCTTTAGATTGGGGCTTTGATAGTCACACTGCTGTTTATGCAATCGCCTCAATGCTCCTAGAAGAGTGTGTTTAAATATGTTTCAACAAAGCAAAAAGCAATTACGTAGAATTATGTTTCTAGATTGATATTATATTGATGTTAAATACCTTGTTCGTGTCTCTTAAAAATCGATTGCAACTGAAAAACATTAAACCTCATAAATTGTGAACGCTAGGAAGTAAGTAATAAAGCTGTAATGTAATCATGGGGCTAGGTGTCTTGAGAGTAAAACATAAGTGGTTTATGACTGTCGCCTGAGTCACAAGATTTAGAATACACTCACTTATTTGTAACCAGTAAAAATTTAAACTTACATTGGGTTCTGAAACAGTAAAACAAAGTCTAAATCATTATTAAAAGGTGTGAATAACATTGAATGTATATTGATAAAAAATCAGCATGAGAGAAATATGATATTATGATACAAATATTCAATCATTGTAATGTGGGATATTGAAGATTAAAGGGGCAACAATATTGATATCAATGCACACAATTCCAAGAAAACATAAGGGATTGGTATTATAATACAGCAGGTATATAGGTTATACATTTCATGTAGTTGCAAAGCCTCTCATTATTTAATTTAGTTTAGTTTAGAGATACAGCACGGAAACAGGGCCTTCGGCCCACCGAGTCTGCGCTGACCAGTGATCCCCGCACATTAAAGTAACATTAGCAAATTAGCAAATTTGCAGATGACACAAAGCTGGGTGGCAGTGTGAACTGTGAGGAGGATGCTATGAGAATGCAGGGCGACTTGGACAGGTTGGGGGAGTGGGCAGATGCATGGCAGATGAAGTTTAATACGGATAAATGTGAGGTTATCCACTTTAGTAACAAAAACAGGAAGGCAGGTTACTGTCTAAATAGCATCAAGTTGGTAAAAGGTGAAGTACAACGGGATCTGGGGGTCCATGTACATCAGTCTATGAAAGTAAGCATGCAGGTACAGCAGGCAGTGAAGAAAGCAAATGGCATGTTGGCCTTTATAACAAGAGAAATCAAATATAGGAGCAAAGTCCTTCTACAGTTGAACAGAGCCCTAGTGAGACCACACCTGGAGTATTGTGTGCAGTTTTGGTCCCCTAATTCTTGCTATTGAGGGAGTGCAGCATAAGTTTACAAGGTTAATTCCCGGGATGGTGGGACTGTCATATGCTGAGAGAATGGAGCAGCTGGGCTTGTACACTCTGGAGTTTAGAAGGATGAGAGGATATCTCATTGAAACATATAAGATTGTTAAGGGGTTGGACATGCTAGAGGCAGGAAACATGTTCCCGATGTTGGGGGAGTCCAGAACCAGGGGCCACAGTTTAAGAATAAGGAGTAAGCCATTTAGAACGGAGACGAGTAAATGCTTTTTTTCACAGAGAGTGGTGAGTCTGTGGAATTCTCTGCCTCAGAGGGCGGTGGAGGCAGGTTCTCTGGATGCTTTCAAGAGAGAGCTAGATAGGGCTCTTAGAAATAGCGGAGTCAGGGGATATGGGGAGAAGGCAGGAACGGGGTACAGATTGGGGATGATCAGCCATGATCATATTGAATGGCGGTGCTGGCTCGAAGGGCCGAATGGCCTACTCCTGCACCTATTGTCTATTGTCTATTAACACTATCCTGCACACACTGGGGACAATTTTACATTTATAGAAAGCCAATTAACCTACAAACCTGTACGTCTTTGGAGTGTGGGAGGAAACCGAAGATCTCGGAAAAAACCCATGCGGTCACGGGAAGAACATACAAACTCCGTACAGACAGCACCTGTATTCAGGATCGAACCCGGGTCCCTGGCGCTGAAAGCGCTGTAAGGCAGCAACTCTACTGCTCCGCCACCGTGCCGATTGATTTGCATCAATCCTGTAGCTGAAAAGACTGGGATGACTGAAAATATTAGAAACACCCTTAAATCAATTAAAACCACATAAATCTGATTGCAGCGTTGAACAAAACGGTGCATCTCTGTTGCGGCTACATTGCCACAGGCTGTGGTACCACTTAACCTCACCACATACCAATACAAACCCATGACAAATTAACAGTTCTTCAAACATATTCATTATGAATCTAATGAACCATTACCAGCTAACAAAAGCTTCATTAGGAATCCCAAAGTATTAATACATGATGCAACAAAGGTGGGACCTCGATTACACAGTCTATTCTCTATCTGTTATTCCATCATTCTAATACACTATGGCTACTAAGATTAAGCTTTTATTAGATTATCCAAACAATGACTGGGCAATGGTGACGCTTTTTATAATTATTGACGGACTACAATGAAATTCCGTGGAAAATACGTAGGAACAATTTAATTTCAATGGCAGAAATAAGACTGAACCCTGGTATTAAAAAGTTACTGCAAAAGCTTCATAAACCCTATCTAAGATACATTGCATCAAAGAATAATGACAGATAATCTTGAATCCGGGAAAGATTAGCCCTTGTATATGTATTGTAAATTAATCATAGCCTTGGGAAATGTAATGCGAGGCGTGTTATCACAATGCAGCAATGGGTAATTAAACAAGGTAGCCATTTCTATAGGAGGCTAATTTCTGTGTAGCCAACCCACCCAAGATGAGACACCAGCCCCCTCCCCCACTTAACCATAGTGTCTGAGAAACATTTCAGGATGAAAAACGAAAGTGAACATTTATGGTAATAGATTAGCGTGTGACGGTGACTCTGGAAGCCGACAGATAGTGAAAGGCCTTCTGGAAGCAAAAAGGGTTTTTCTGAAGACGTGTAAGCGTTTCCATTCAACTGCAGCCAAGAACCAGATCCAAAGGTCAAATTACACCCGAGCTTGAATTGAAAGCAGTTAACTACAGTGTGAAATTCCAGCTTAACACAGCCAAAGGAAAGCATTACCTCCGGCAGAGTTATTCAGGTCAGAAATTGAACCATAATAATGGGATGGTGGCATTGGATTCTGATAGGAAGAAAATTGCACCCATGGTTGCCTCACAAAGTCGAGAGAAAACGGCCAGGGGCTTCTCTTATGACAGATCCCAAATCATAGTCACTGAGAGAGAGGGAGCTGCGGCCCAAAATAAATCAAATCGAAAATTAACTGCAAAAGATTTACAATCGGGACAGCATTCAAAGATATTCACAAGAATACCGTTTTGAATTTGAGGAGATACTGTGCTATATCCAATGAAACTCTATTCATCAGCTTTGACTAATGCTTTCAGCAAAGTGAAACTGTGTACGATACAAATGTAATCCTCAATACCAAACAGGGAAGTATTGAGCCAAGGCCACACTCGTAGTTATAGAGACATCGAGTCATAGTCATAGAGCCATACTGTGTGGAAATAGATCCTTCGACCCAACTTGCCCACACCGACCAACGTGTCCCATCTACACTGGTCCCTCCTGCCTGCGTTTGGCCCATATCCCTCTAAATCTATCGTATCCATGTACCTGTTTAATTGTTTCTTAAATGTTGTAATAGTCCCTGCCTCAACACGCTTCACTGGTAGCTTGTTCTATGCACCCAGCACCATTTGTGTGAATGTCACCCCTCAGATTTTTATTAAACCTTTCCCCCTTCACCTGAAACCTATGTCCCCTGGTTCTTGAAGACACAAAGAGCTGGAGTAACTCAGCAGGTCAAGCAGCATCTCTGGCAAACATGGATAGGTGATGATTCAGGTCGGAATAGGTGGTGTTCCAGGTTCCATGTTTTTACACCACACTGGCCTAAAAATTAATTCAGGGCCACTGAACTTTTTTGGGTGGCCTCATGCTCTCTGATTCGTTCATAATTTTGCTAATATAATTGTGTGAGTTGCCTACTTTGTGGACCGGCCAATGAAAAGGGTCAAGGACCAATAGGAACAAACAAACATGATTGGTCATTTACCATCTGGAGCCTGTTCTGTGACCAATGAGAATATGGCTGAAGTTTGATCTACTAAGTCTGCATGGTGGTGCAGCGGTAAAGTTGCTGCCTTACAGCGCCCGAGCCCCGGATTCAAACCTGACTACGGGTGCTGCCTGCATGATGTTTGTACGTTCTCCCCGTGACCGCGTGGGTTTTCTCCGGTTGCTCTGATTTCCTCTGACATTTCAAAGATGTGCAGTTTTGTATGTTAATTGGCTTCTGTAAATTGTCCCTAGTGTGTTGGGTAGAACTAGTGTACGGGTGATTGCTGATTGGCGCAGACTCGGTTGGCCGAGGAGCTTGTTCCCATGCCACATCTCTAAACTAAACTAGACTAAACTAGACTATTTCCTAAAAGATAGACACAAAATGCTGGAGTATCTCAGCGGGACAGGCAGCATCTCTGGAGAGAAGGAATGGGTGATGTTTTGTGTTGAGATCCTGCATCTACAGTTCCTCCCTAACCTATCTCCCCACTTTCTCCACAAAGCTCTTAATTCTATCAAATTATAAAACAATAAATTAAATCTCATGTTTCAAAAATAACCTCTTACCTATTCTGCAATTTCTGACTTATTGATGGTTTGTCCCCCCCCTCCCCCCCCCGGTTCTCACATGCAATCAACCAAAATAGTTTCTATCCAACCAATTAATTCCCTTTGACACCTTAAAACATTGATTCAATTACTCTTTAACCTTCAAAAGGTCCAAAGATCATAACTCTATTCTATGTAATCAAATTCACCTTACAATGTCAGCATAAAATCCAGGTGTCTTCGAATGAATCAGTTTTATCCTGCTCCCAAGGACCTTACATCTCTCCAAAGATGTAGAATCCAGAAGTTCTCTCTAAACTCCAGGTGTAGTCAACCTGAAGCCTTACGGGGCTGCCCCACTACGGCGACCTAATTGGCAAGTTTAGAAGAGTTTAGGAGAGTTTGAAAAAGTTTCATGTTGAAGACCTCCTTCTACTATGTTGAAGACCTCCTTCAACCTCCTTCGACTATGTTGAAGACAAGCTTCGACTAGCTTCGGGAAAATTGGACATCGAATAGTGGAGAGTGAAGACGACCTCCATCGATCTCTTTCGATCTCCTTCGACCTCCCTCTGACTATGTTGAAGACTATCTACGATTACCTTAGACTACCTTTGATTACCTTCGACTACCCTCGATTACCTACGACTAACATGCCGATCTACTATGACCTACTTCGACTAAATCTACGAGTAAAAAAAGTATCGATTTTTTTCCATGGCGACCTTTTTTTACTCACGGGCTTTTTTCAGCATGATGAAAAATCGGCCGCGACCTAGCTGAGGCCTCGAGTACATGGGGACTACTCTCGAGCATGAAGGAGAGTTACAAAGACCTCCTAGGACCTCGTGTCGACCATGCAGCAAGTGCAAACTCTAAACTCGCCAATTAGGTCACCGTAGTGGGACAGCCCCTTTACACAGCCCTCAGAAATAAAGGCAATCAGCAGGCCATCAGTCAGTAAAGTGCTTTACATGTAATGAATACATTTCTAGGCTTATGGATGTTAATTAGGAGGTACCTTTGAATCCTATCAATCCATTAAATGTAAATTAATTAAATAATATGTAATGAAAGGCCAGAATCAATAATGGTGACATTAGCCTACGAGATGACAAAAAAACAAACAAATTCAGGTTGTCTCCAATGACTCTTACCAATTTCTATAGGTGCATCATAGAAAACATGTTATCTGAATTCATCACAACTTGGTTTGGTAACTTCTCTGCCCAAAGCCACAAGAAATTGCAAAGAGCTGTAAATGCTGCTCAGTACATCATTTGAACCAGCCTGTCTCCACCCCATCAACTCCAACTACACATCAAGCTGCCTTGGGAAAGCAGCCAACATAATCAAGGACTCAGGTTATATACCTCAGTCATTCCCTAGTGTCCCCTTTCCCATCGGGCAGAAGATACACAAGCTTGAAAGCACATACTGCCAGAATCAGAAACAGCTTCTTCCCTGCTGTGATCAGATCATTGAATTGAACTCCCATAAACTAAAGAGCGAGTCCTGATTTCCCAATCTATCTTGTGCAGCCCTTGCACTTTTTCCCTCTGTACCGTTGCTGTAAATGTAGCATTACAAGGCTGTAGCACTATATCCTGTACTCTGGTCATTTTTCTTTGAACTAGATATTATATTTTGGTAATGGCTTGTACAATATAATTCAACTGGATAGCAAGCAAACAGCGTTTTTTATTGTATCTCGGTACAACTAACAATAATGAACAAATACCAATACCGATACCTATCTGGCTTTATCAATATCCTTCAGGGAATTAATTCCACCATCCTTACCTGGGTTTTCTCTGACTCTGGACACACCTTGAGGTTGGTTATTGCCTGGCCTTTGACATGGCTCAGCAGCCAACCATACAGGACCAATTAGGAATGGGCAAAACAAATTGGCCTTATTAATAGCATCCACTGGGTCTCCAATCTGAGACAGAAAAAGTAAAGGAGCGAGTTTTAGTTTAGTTTTTTAGTTTTTATTTTAGAGATACAGTAAGGCAACTGTGCTGACAAGCCATCACCCATATACTAGTTTTGTCTTAATGCCCCTGTCCCACTTAGGAAACCTGAACGGAAACCTCTGGAGACTTTGCGCCTGACACAAGGTTTCTGTGCAGTTCCCAGAGGTTGCAGGTTGTTGCCAGAGGTTGCATGTAGTGGAAGCAGGTAGGAAGACTGACAAAAACCTCCGTGAATCTCCGGGAACCTCCGGGAACCACACGGAAACTTTGGGTGGGGCGCAAAGTCTCCAGAGGTTTCGTTCAGGTTTCCTAAGTGGGACAGAAGCATTTCACTAAGTACAATTTACAGAAGGCAATTATCCTACAAAACCTGCTCGTCTTCAGAGTGTCGGAGGAAACTGGAAGATGCGGTGAAAACCCACGCTGTCACGGGGATAAAGTTTAAACTCTGTACAGACAGTACCCGTAGTCAGGTTCGAGCCCAGGTCTCATGCGCTGCAAGGCAGCAACACTACCACTGAACCGTTGTGGTGCCCGAAGAGTAGTTGCACAAGAGAGTGGAAGTGTATAGATTTGACTGCTCTTCTCAAGTGGAATTTCAATATTTAGTTGGTGTAGTCAGTGTATTTAGCCTGCAAATGGGTGCCCTTTTGAATGACTCCAAAGGTTGTTGTTATCCATGTCAGGCTTTTGTTTTCTGAATTGTGTGATTTTGCTTCTTCTTACCTTTCTGACCTTCTCGTGCCCCACAAACCCTGTGAGACCACCGTTCTCTTCTGATTCTAGTCGCATGGTACTTGGAACTGGGCTAATGTCCAGAAGCTCTGGTGACTGATCTTGAGCCTGAAACCTGAATCCCACCACAGCAGTTAAAGAATTTAAATATCAAGTAGCGAAATTGAATAATTTAATGAAATTGGAATAAAAAACTATTATCAGAAAGTGAAATTGCTGGACTGTTGTAAAAACCCATCTGGTTCATGAATGTCCTTTGGCCATAGAAAGAATGTTCTATCTTCACTTGCTCTGGCCTTATAAGTTACTTCAGCATAATTGACTTTTAATTGTCCTCTTAGAGAACTTGGCAAACTAGTTAAACCAGGACAACAGGTCCTGCCCCGAACCATCACCTATTCATTCATTTCACAGATTGTATTATATTGTATTGTATTCCTTTATTGCCATTCAGACTTTTCAGTCTGAACGAAATTTCGTGCCTTGCAGTCATAACATAGAATAAAATAACAAAACACACAATAAACACAGATTTAACATCCACCACAGTGAGTCTACCAGGCACCTCCTCACTGTGATGGAAGGCAAAAGTCTTAAAGTCCTTGTCTCTTCCCTCCTTGTTCTCTCTCTGCGTTGAGGCGATCCAAGCATCCGATGTTGTGACCCCACCGGGTGTTGGCAAGTCCAGCGGCTGAATCCGAGCTCCGGGAACGGGCCGGTTCAAACTCCGCGGCCCGAGGCGGTCGAAGCTGCCGCCCTCCAGCCCAGCGGATGAAGCTATCGTTGCGGGAGCTCCAGAAAACCGGTCACCAACCTGTGACCTGCGAGCTCCCGACGATGTCGTCCACTCGGCCGAGCCTCCGTTGGTATGTCCTAGCTGGCTCTGCCTCCGGAGCCTCGAGGTCGGTCCCAGTTGGAGACCGCCAGCTCCGCCATTAGGCCTCAGCGCAGACGGAGACGGAGGCGGGGGATACGACAAGAAAAGGTCGCATCCCCCCTGAAGGAAGAGACTAAAAACAAGTTTCTCCCACCCCCACACATACACTATTAAACTAAACTGAATAAACTAAAATGACAGGACAAAAGAAAACAAAAAAAGAAAAGACAAACGGACAAACAGGGCAGCGCCACCACTTCCGGAATGCTGCCTGACCTTCAGAGTTGTTCCAGCACTTTGTGTTTTACTTCTGACTTAAGGGCCTGTCCCACTTGGGCATCATTTGCGCGTCACGCAGGTGGCGCGCAAAGATTTTGTACATCGCAAAATCCTGGGGAGCCGCGCACGACCGCACGTCACTGCGTACGTCATCACGCACCATGCTCGTGTAATGTGCATCATGTGCACATCACGTGCGCGTCACAACTCGCGCATCGTGCGTCGTGACGCGTAACTGATGTCGCGTAAATGACGCGCAAATGACGCCCAATTGGGACAGGCCCTTTAGTTATCAATCTCCATATCCTGTGATTGAAGAAATGACAACACAAAGCAAAATCATTTCTTAAACTGCCACTCTACTTCTGCTTTCTGCTATGAGTTTGGCCACCTACTCTAGTTCCCCCTGTTCTAATCCCAGCATTGGGACATTTCACTACATTAAAGGCATAATGTTAAAGCAGTTGAAGGTGTTATTTTATTCCATCTTAGCACAGGGATCACAAGCAGCGGCGTACAATTACCCAGCCGATGACAATGAATATTTGACAGACTCTTTCTACATCATTTAACAGTAACACCTCCTTCAAGCTCTCCGTCTCAGTCTGTGGAGGAGGAGAGCGAGTTGTAATGTGCTTGCCTCCACTGTCAAGAACGGATGAAAGGTTATGAATTCCAACACAAAGTGTTTCAGTGCTTTTCAGCACTCAAGGTTTTTCTTCATCCTGGGATGCGAGCTATTGAAGATGAACTCAAAGGTCTGCAAATGAATGTCACAGAACATCAGTTCAGGGAAGGCAGCATTGGTTAGATTTTAGTTTAGTTTAGTTTAGTTTTGAGATACTATACAACTACTATTAGGAATTAGTTTCTTAAAGTTACAGGATACAAGATACAAGATACATTTATTTGTCACCATACAGCCATACGAATAATAAAGAGCACAGAACACGATGGTCTTTAACACAGACATACCACACAGCGGGATCAAAGTTTCCCACTGTGAGGGAAGGCTCCAAAATTCAGTCATCCTCCTCTGTTGTCCTCCCGTGGTCAGGGGGCTCCCGAACCCCCCGCTGTCACCGCTACGGGCAACCCGATGTTCAGGCCCACTCGCCGGGGTGATGGAAGTCCGACGTCTGGACTTGAGGACATCCTCAGCGGCTTGGACATCCAAATCGGCCACCTCCTACCGGAGTCCGCGGCTCCAAAAGTCCACAGGCCGCGCTGGTCGGAGATTCAACGCCGGCGGCCCTCGGCAAAGGGCCCCAGGACACCGCGATGTTGAAGTTAGCGCCGCCCGCGCTGGAAGCTCTTCAAACCACAGCTCCGATGTTGAAGCAGCAGGCATCAACGGCGATCCAGGTGAGGCATCGCCCGCTCCGCGATGTATCCAGCGCTGCGCCGCCGCTGCTGAAGCTCTGGTCCGGGTCCCCGGCAGGAAAGTCCGCTACAATCTAGGTGGTAGGCCGCAAGGGGGTGGGGGGGAGGACGCCACTCGGAGAATAGTCGCGTCCTCGCCAGGAAGTTACTGGGAGAACGGTTCCCCCCTTACCCTACCCCCCTCCCTCACATAGAAAAACTAAAGAAATCTCCAACACAAACTTTTAAAACTGACTAAAATTTAAAAAAAGACAGAAAAACAGACTATGGGCAGAGGCTGCCATCAATACAGCTTCCCTAGTTGTTGCATTGGAATTGAGAAATGTTCAAAAAAAGTCTCAATGTCTAGTTTACATCCATATAATCCATGTCAGGGGTTATGGGGAGAAGGCAGGAGAATGGAGTTGTGAGGGATAGATGGATCAGCTACAATTGAATGGCGGAGTTGACTTGATGGGTTGAATTGCCTAATTTTGCACATCTCTTTTACTTATAGATAGATAGATAGACTACTGTACATCACAAAACCACAAATTAGTATACCGAATATATTAAATTTAATTGAGGACTTTGGATCCTTTTCAGGATATAGAATAAATTGGAACAAAAGTGAAATTATGTCGATAAAACCAAAAGACTCAACACACCTCAGGAAATTCCCCTTTAAAATAGCTACAGAAAAATTCAAATATTTGGGAATTGAAATTACTAGAAATTACCAGGATATGTTTAAAGCCAATTATAATCCCTTACTTAAGAAATTAAATAATTTGATTAAATTCTGGAAAACACTTCCGATGTCCTTAATAGGCAGAATAAACGCTATAAAAATGATTTTCTTACCACAAATTCTATACCTATTTCAATCAATACCTATATATCTCCCAAAAAAGTTTTTCAAAAAATTGGACTCAGACATTACAAATTTCATATGGGATTATAAACCCCATAGAATACAAAGAACACACCTTAATAAACGAAAAGAGTGGGGGGGTCTAGCGCTCCCTAACTTTATGTATTATAATTGGGCAGTAAATATTAAAAATATGATTCACCTGCTGGACAATTCTGCCCAGCAGGCGGACTGGATTGTAATGGAAAAAGGGGACTGCTCCCCGAGTAATATAGGAGCGATTATCCTCTCACCAATAAATCTGAATAATAAAAATTATAATAAAAACCCAATTATACATAGCACAA
Source organism: Amblyraja radiata (assembly GCF_010909765.2). Taxonomy (NCBI): domain Eukaryota; kingdom Metazoa; phylum Chordata; class Chondrichthyes; order Rajiformes; family Rajidae; genus Amblyraja; species Amblyraja radiata. Next base: position 13,617,296 of record NC_045962.1, on the reverse strand, counting down.
TTAGAACATGGAAACAAATAAAACAGAACCTAAAATTAAGAAACCTATCTCTCTCAATACCAATAGCCAATAACCCATCGTTTAAACCATCAATCATAGACAAATCATTTATACAATGGGAAAGAATGGGAATCAAAACGCTCGAAGATCTGTATGAAGTGGGAAAATTACTATCATTTCAACAACTACAACTGAAATATAATTTGAAAAATAACCAATATTTTAAATATCTTCAAATTTGTGATTATTTGAAAAAATACACAAAAGACTATCATAATATGCCTTCCGACTTACTGGATGAAGCAATGAAGACAAAGGCGGAATCAGCTAATTTAATATCGTACTTATATAATATCATTTTAAACATAGAAATACCCACAACAGATGGAATTAGAAGAGACTGGGAACAAGAATTAGCTATAAAAATTTCAAAAGAGAGCTGGGATAATCATTTACCACAGGTGCATAAATGCTCGATCAATGTACGACATACGCTTATCCAATTCAAAACATTACATAGACTATATTATTCAAAAACTAAATTAAATAAAATCTTTCCTAATGTTTCACCAATCTGTGATAAATGTCTGTGTCAAGAAGCTACCATAGCGCATTCTTTTGTTTTTTGTACAAAAATCCAAAAATTCTGGCATGGAATATTTGATATTTTTTCAAAATTAACTAAAATAAAACTGGTACCAAAACCAGAATGGATCATTTTTGGGATATCGGAAGGTATCCCTGAATTAAACGTGTATCAGAAGAATTTACTCAATTACGGGCTAATAATGGGAAAAAAGCTCATACTTAAATTCTGGAAAAATGCGCCCACACCAACAATAAAAATGTGGACATCAAATATGTTTGAAACATTACATCTGGAAGAGATGAGATTCCTCTTAGCAGGAAAAGCAAACCAATTCCAAAAGACGTGGTCTACGTTTATGGACCTATTACAAGCATGAGGTGCAATAGTAATTTTAAAAATAAATAAATAAATAAATGGTATCAGGACCTGGTAATGGGAGGTAAAACAACAAAAACAGACTTGGTTGGTAGTCTTTCTGCGGAGTTTAATGTTATAATAGAGCGATTGTCCTTACTTTCTTTTTCTTTCTTTTCTAGGGTCTACTTTCTTACTTTACTTCCTTCTCTAACTTCTTTTCTAAGGGGCTTTCTTTTCCCAACACTCTCTTGCACTTCACGACTCTTGCGCACCTTCTTTACTTTCCTTACTTCTATCTTTTTCTTAAAGCTTAAAAAAAAATGAAGCGGTACAAAAAATGTATTAAGATATATGTGTTGTGTGTTATTGTAATTTACCGTACTTCTAATAAAAAAAAATAAATAAAAAAAAAAAATTTAAAAAAAATACAGCTTCCCTAGTTGTTGCATTGGAATTGAGAAATGTTCAAAAAAAGTCTCAATGTCTAGTTTACATCCATATAATCCATGTCAGGGGTTATAGGGAGAAGGCAGGAGAATGGAGTTGTGAGGGATAGATGGATCAGCTACAATTGAATGGCGGAGTTGACTTGATGGGTTGAATTGCCTAATTTTGCACATCTCTTTTACTTATAGATAGATAGATAGATAGATAGATAGATAGATAGATAGATAGATAGATAGATAGATAGATAGATAGATAGATAGATAGATAGATAGATAGATAGATAGATAGATAGATAGATAGATAGATAGATAGATAAATACTTTATTAATCCCCTTATTCAGGGGAAATTCTGATGTCCTTGCAGCACACTAATAAAAATACAACACAGTATTCATAAAGAAATTCAACACCAAAACATCCCCCCACAGTGATTCCCACTGTGGGGGAAGGCACAAAGTCCAGTCCCCATCCTCTTGTCCAGTTATGAACTTATGAAGAACTATTCTCAGTTTCTCCAATACATTTTGGTTTGCAGATTTTCAGCACATTCTTTATTTTGAGCAGCAGGATAATTTCCCTCAGCTCCTGTCACTGTTTCCACAAACCGTATTTCAGAGAGCCACTCTTGAGTCTTTAAAAACTGGTAAGATCTCAATTTGTCTTCGCAGTCAGACCTTCAAGGCCTGCAGCAAGTTTATTTTCACTGCAGCAGTGAATGTGGTGACAGCTCCCAGCCTTTACTCCACAGGCTTGCACTAGGGATCCTTAAGTTCTGTAGCTGTTAGATTTTGGTTTATAGATACAACGTGGGAAGCAGGCCTTTCCGCCCAGCAGGTCCTCGCCGACCAACCATCACCCATACACTAACCTGTAAACCTGCACGTCTTTGGAATGTGGGAGGAAACCCGTTGCACCCAGAGAAAACCCACGTGGTTGCAGGGAGAACGTACAAACTCCATACAGACAGCACCCATAGTCAGGATCGAACACGTGTCTCTGGTGCTCTAAGGCAGCAACTCTACCGCTGGGCCACGGTGCCAAGATCAGGCAAGATCAGCCAACCTGCTGCATGCACACTTTCGTTCACACAATAAGTCAGGAGAATCCTCTTTGCCAGGGCTGTTTTTTGGGTGACAGGGTGTTACAACAGTAGAGTGGTTGCCTTATAGCGCCAGAGACCCAGGTTCGATCCTGACCTTGGCTGCTGTCTGTACATTCTCCCTGTGACTGCATGTGTTCCATCCAGGTACTCCCCTCTCCCCCCACATTCCAAAGACATGCAAATTTGTCAGTTAATTGGCCGCTGTAAATCACCCCTAGTGTGTAGGATGTGAAATTAGGATGAAGAACTCGTGAACGGGGTGATCATTTGTTGGCACGTGACTGACTCAGTGCCAAAGGGCCTGCTTCAATGCTGCATCTCTAAACTAAATTAAACTAAACTAAACTAGAACTCACTACAAAACAGAGGATTGTTAGGATCTTTGTGCTGCGTTAGAGGTCTCTCCAGACTGACAGAGAGCATTAATTATTGTTGGCATTACCTGCATTGAACAAGCAAAGACTTTCATTTCTTGAATCGGCAGCTTACTTTCTTTCTTGCATGTAAATTCATGAAAAGCTGTCAATATTTTCGTTGGTACCCTGCTGAGCTCGGTTTATGGCTCTGTTTCAGCACCATGTCCCAAGGTCAGCATAGTGGCCAGCAATAAAAGGCTACCTGCTGCTTCTGTGGATTATCAGTGCTCCTTGTCGGACCACAGCTCTACAATGTGGCATTTCAGTACAAGAGATGTGCAAAGATGAGCAAAGAATCTGTACACACAGAAGACGGTTTCAGAAGTTCACAAGTTCACAAGTTCTAGGAGTAGAATTAGGCCATTCGGCCCATCGAGTCTACTCCGCCATTCAATCATGGCTGATCTCTGCCACCGAATCCCATTTTCCTGCCTTCTCCCCATAACCCTTGACACCCATTCTAATCAATAATGTGTCTATCTCTGCCTTAAAAATATCCACTGACTTGGCCCCCACAGCCCTCTGTGGCAATGAGTTCCACAGATTAACTACCCTCTGACTAAATAAGCTCCTCCTCACCTCCTTTCTAAAAGTCTTGTTGCATAAGACCATCATTTGGAAGCATGATGTGCACTTTTCTTTCAGGGTATGAATGATAATGCTTGCTCTAGAGAATGCTTGAAATAACTCATGAAGAGTAAGAAGCAGGAACGGTAGAAATTACCTTTGGACAGGCTAATGGAGAGAGAAATAGACCATTATTACTTGGTTGTCCCAGTCTGTAAATGTTCTGCCCCCTCTCATTGACCTCTTTGTGGTCTGAGATAAATCCTTGCTTCTTACTGCAAGGATACAGCTTCTGGATCCTACAGTCTGTCACCCATGTTACATATATTAGCACCTGTTCCTGTTATACTGCACTTCTTTTCATTTTGCACCCGCTTTGATAAAAATTGGTTGTAACATTGCTCTAGCCTATTATGCCTTAATTATAGCTCATTTGGTAATATTCTTGCCTCATAGTTAGTCAGGAGGTTCCAGTTTCAAATCTCACTACTGGGCTTCTTCTCCTTTCATGTCCTTATGCTATATAATGGCTTGCCACTGCTGTACACATCGTTACCCTATTGGCGTGCAAGGTCTACAGTAGTACATGGATTATCCAGCAATGGGCATTGCAGTAGGTGTTGCATTGTCTGGGTCTGTGTGCCACAGTCACAGGTTGTTGTACCCTCGATGTCGCCCCATTTGTGCAATGTCACCCTTGACCACCCGACCCCGGTTCGCAGTCGGTTGAGACATCTCCAGTTCAGCCAGTGTTCATCAGCACCTGGTGGTCAGCGTCTCCTGCTGGTATGTGCCCATCTTGGTGGAAATAGGGACAGTGGCTAGTCTGTCCTTCCACATCTGGAGGCGAGCTTCAGTTGGTGTTATTTCCAATGGGGTGTCGCTGGTCAGGAAGCTCTTACGGGATTTTAACCGCATAGGAGGGAGCACATGGTTGTGTAATGGGTGTCTATCACATGTCAGTTGTTTCAGACACTCTGTCCTACTTGCAACAGCTCTCCTGATGTCTGGGGGTGCGATGACAGCCAGTAGGTAGCCGTTGTTTATGTCCGTAGATCTGAGGCAACCAGTGATGCTACGGCAGCTGGTATACAAGGATGAGTTGATCTTCTTTGCATGTGTAGATCCCTCCCAAGCAGGGCAGGCGTATTCTGCAGCAGAGAAGCAGAGTGCTAAGGCTTTAGTACGTACTGTTGTTGGGTTTCCACCTCATTTGGTGGTGGTAAGTTTGTTCAATATGCTGTTGCGGGCGCCCACCTTTGGTTTCGTTTTTTCCACATGTGCCTTGAATGTTAAGCAGCGGTCGAGTGTGACTCCAAGGTTGACTGGATTTGGGCAAAGTGTTAGTGGGAGTCCAGACCACGTGACGTGTAGTTGATGGTTAGCCTCTTGGTTCTTCAGGTGGAATGCACAGACCTGTGTTTCGATGGGTTGGCACACAGCTGTTAAGATGATCACCAGTGTGACGCTTTGCTATCAAGGTCAGAGATGAGCTGGAGGTTAGATGGTGGAGCTCTTGAATTCTCACTCTATTGCTGGACTTGCATCTTACAGAGGGGCAGAGCTCAGTTGTGAGGATCTGCTCTATGAAATGCAACCCAAACATTTGATTACAGTCCTGGATAGAAAGTACAAGCAGAAATAAGTGACTTTGTTTATTTTACTTAATCATTTCAATTAATGAATATAATTCAAAATAAGTAAACTTATTTTCATGATTTTAAATTAAATGTTAATATATTTTTAACTGGTTTTAAATTCCCCAGCAGTCATCAGACAGATTGAGAAATAGTTCAATGGGCTTTAAAATAGATAAGTGAGTTGTCAAACGATGAACAGGAGCCAAGTATCAAGAGTTATGAGTGTTCAATTGTTATATGTAGCAACAGTGGAACAATGAAATTCTACTTGCAGTAGCATGATAGCCCTGTAAATACAATACACATAGTTAAAATATAATAACAAAAAGTTAACAAATTACACAATACCAGTGCAACAAGATCAGAAGTCCTTAGTGCAATCAAAGCTGGTCCACGGAAGTTCATAGTTAGTGTTGCGTAGTGTTCAAGAGCCTGTTTAAGAAGGAGCTGCAGATGCTGGAAATCGAAGGTAGACAAAAGTGCTGGAGAAACTCAGCAGGTGCAGCAGCATCTATGGAGCAAAGGAAATGGGCAAATGGGCACGAGACTGATGGTTGATGGCAAGAAGCTATTCTTGAACCTTGAACCAGGCTGGCCCAACGGTGGGGCATCAGGATCTGCCGCCTGCAGCCCAATTGTTGCCTGTAGGCCACTCCTCATCGTAGGATGGCCGCGGGCGGCAATGTGACCTGGAAATTGTCTGGAACCATGGGACCATCAAACGTAACTTAGTGAGGAGTGAGCAGCAGACAATTATGAAGAACTGGCAGGATCACACATGATCCAACCCATTGTGACTCATAATTTATTAAGCTGAAAGGTGACAAGTACTTCTTGCAAATAAATTTTGATAATGATTTGTTACCTTTGGAAACCTAATTTATGAGTGGCTTGAAATTTTATTAGTTATTAATTGGTCCAATAGTCTTGCTGGGTCTTCCTTTTATGTTGCGGTTAGAGTAAATCAGGCGAGTTAGATTTGTCTTTTGACATTTTCCCCATTTTCTGCTTCTGTCATATACTATTTGTCATTTTGCTGCCCGATTCATTCTCATGCATCAGTAAACCATTTAGACATTTTCATTTCATTCCAAAAGATTTCAGTAATTCTAATTCCTTGTTCAAATTTATTCCGTTAAAATGCAATTTCAATTATAAGCCTTCAAATCACATGAATGCACTGCAGCAGAAAATCCTAAATACATCATGAAGAGAAATGTCACTCTCCAATTATCTCACAGCAGGCACACATTTTCAACCCAAACCCCCCACCACAACCAGTCCCTTCATGATTGAAAAATTAAACAGTTTGCTCTGTCTTCATTTGAAATTAATTATTCTGATTGTTAATTGAGTTATTCCGGATTGATGTGGGTGATATAAAGGCATTTTTTTCACCTTACCAAATGTGTGTATAATGAATATTGCTCATTGACTCTCTATTACTGAAAAGGCCTAAATTTCAGTCTCATCAAAATGCAATGGAATTGAAAATTAAAGCATCTTAAGAGGTGACCAACATTAGTTATACAGATGGGCGGGGAGTTAGAAATCCACCACATGGTGTTAATGGTCGCATCACTTATGTTGAATGTTGGCTAGTTACATGACTGAATGTACACCACAGCTTCATGCTTGAGCAAACTTCTCGAATCTTCTTGAATGCACAAAGCACAGAAGGGTGCCGTGCTCACCATGGGAGAAGAAGTCGATCAAATTAGATGACATTAAGATTGGCTTTGAAAAAGCTATTGATTGCGGGCAGAAATGAAGGCAGACAAGGCAGTTTACAGCTTTGACATTCTGCGAAAGTTTGTGCCAGATGGGAGCAGTGAATCTTTATCACGACAGCGAGGACATTGGAAGAAGTAAAAGGAGAGGGAAGAATGTTGGAATATTTGGAGCTGCATAGGATTACAAAAGAACCTTTGTCAAACAGTGAAATGTAGATTAATAGAAAGAAATGAAACGCAACAAAAAAATAATGGAGGTCAAAGATCAGTGAATGAATTTCTTCAGCTATTCAAACTAGGACAAGCCAACCATGTCCACAAACAAGCACTGCAGAATGTTTCATGTTGTAGTATGTCCTGTGGATTCATTTTGGTTCATTCATAGGATTTGGGTTTGGCAGGTGTGAAGAGCATTTGTTGTCCATCCCCAAATACTCTTGAGGAGTTGATGTTGTGCTGCTTAAATGAACCTCTGTGGAGGTAAAGGAACATAAAGGTTCATCCTTTACGAGAATGTTACCCGGACTTGTGCGCCAGAGGTATAGGGAAAGGATGAGTAGGTTAGGACTCTATTCCTTGGGATACAGGAGGATAAGGGATGATCTGATTGAAGCGTACAAAATCATGAGAGGAATAGATTGGGTAAAAGCACAGAGTCTCTTGCTTGGGATAGGGTAATCGCGAACCAAAGGACATAGCATTGTGAGGGGGAGGAAAGATTTCATAGGAACCTGAGGGGTAACTTTTGTACACAAAGGGTGGTAGGTGTATGGAACGGGCCGCTGGGGATGGTAGTTGAGGCTGAGACTATCGCAACATTTAAGAAACAGTTAGACAGGTACGTGGATAGGACGGGTTGAGAGGGACATGGGCCAAACACAGGCAGGTGGGGCTAGTGTTGATGGGACATGTTGGCCGGTGTGGGCAAGTTGGGTGAAGGGCCCATTTCCACATTGTATCACTCTATCACCCTCTGCAGCCCAAGGGGTAAAGGTAATCCTGTGGTATTGCTGTGTAGGGAGAGAGTACCAGCATTTTGATGCAGAAACAGTAAAGAAGAAAAAAACATATTTTCCAAATCAGTGTGGTCTGTAAGTAAGAGGTGGTGGCTTTCAATATGTTGAATGCTATTTCATTTCCTGGTGACACAGGTCTATAGTCTCAAGGATTGATACTGGGGGGGTGAGTTGAGTTTAGTTTTAGTTTAAAGGCACAGTGCGAAAACAGGCCCTTCGGCCCACCAGGTCCGTGCCGACCAGCAATCCCCACATATTAACACTATCCTACACACACTGGCATTTACCAAGCCAATTTACCTACAAACATGTACATCTTTGGAGTGTGGGAGGAAACCAAAAATTTCGGAGCGAACCCACGCAGGTCTCGGGGAGAACGTACAAACTCCGTACAGACAGCACCCGTAGTCAAGATTGAACCCAGGTCTCCGGTGCTGCAAGCGCTGTAAGGCAGCCACTCTACCGCTGCTCAACCGTGCCGCTACTCGTGTCGATGTTGCGTACTACAGATGCAAAGGGTCAATAATGGATGGAATGAAGATGTTGGCAGAGTGCCAACCAGCTGGGTTGTATTTTCTAGGATAGTGTCAATATTCTTGAGCATTGCTAGAGTATTTTTTCATCCAGGCAAGTGGATGGTATTCCATCACACCCCTTACATATGCTTTATAGATACTGAAAGGTGGAGGGGCATTATTCAAAGTATTCAAAGGTTTTTATTAGTCACATTCACATACACCGAGGTGTAATGAAGTGAAATGCTTTTTGCCATTTTGCAGCACACAAAAAAAGAATACAGACATAACACCAATGAGAGTCTTAAACACAAAGAACATCCCCCCACAATGGCTCCCACCATGAGGGAAGGCACAAAGTCCAGTCCCCAACCCCAGTTCACCCATAGTCGGGCCTATTGAGGCCTCCACAGTTGCCTCTATGGAGGCCCGATGTTCCTGGCCGTTCTCGCCAGGTGGTGGTGCTCCGGCGTCGGGAGAGTCCTCACAGCGGCATGGGACACCTGGAACGGCCGCCTCCGTACTGGAGGCCGCAGCTTCCGAAGCCGACAAGGCCGCGCCGGATGGAGCTCCACAACTGGCGATCTCGTCGCGAGATCCCAGGCTCCGGTGTAAAGTTCGGCCCAGCCGCCCGCGGCTGGCCGCTCCACTGTCCCGCAGCTCCGCGATGTTGTTCCCGGCGGTCTCAGCTCACCGGAGCTCCAGCGCGGCGACCCAGGCAAGGCATCGCCCGCTCCACGATAGCGCTCCAGCGCTGTGCCGCCGCCGAAGCCGAGGTTCTGGGCGGTCCGCGACAGGAAACGCCGCTCCAGGCCCGCTGGTAGGCCGCGAGGACGGGTCGAAGCTGCAGCCCGGAGAAAAGCTGCCACTCCGACCAGGTAGGGACCCTGAAAGGCAGTTTCCCCATTCCCCCTGGAGGATAATTCACCAAACTCCAACCTGCTCTTATGGCCACAGTCGATATGTGGCTCTTACAAATCTCTCCAGATTGATCCTACAGTCAGTGGTGTGCGCCCAAGCTACTTTCAAACATTTGTTTGCCATCTAGAGTATATTTGGTGTCCTTGTTATCCTTAGTTCCTGTTTCAAATGGGTTGGACTGCTGTAACCCAAGCCCTAGACTCTCACCCTACTGAAGAAGCACCAGTTTGTCGACCAAAGGTCTAGCTGGCAGTTGGTAATCTGGAGCATTCATGGGTTAATGTAGAGGACACAGCCTCCCAACCCTACACCATTATACCACCACCTCTGATGGGGCTAGACTGGTGATGGCAGAGAGTGTACCCAAGCAGTAAAGTAGCTGGTGATGCTGACTAAAGGCGAATGTTTTGTGATCAGGATCTTGTCAAGTTGTTACACAGGATAACCTCTGTCGTTCCAAGTTGTCCTGATTGTTGAAAGAAATCCCCAAATATTGGTCATAAAACCTTGTGCATGGTTGGGTTTGCAATTCTTTATCTCAATTGGATATCCAGGTAAGCACATTGGTCAGTCTGATTTTATTCTTTCCTTATTTTTCTTTATCTGTCCGATACAAACACAATATGTAGCTCCGTCACTTCAGAGGTAATTGAAGAGTCAGCCACTTCGTTGAGGATGGGGAGACTGCACAGATCAGATCAGGAGAGAGCTTCAAGTATCATTGGGGTTTTCCAAAATCTCAGTAGTTCACTTGTCAGTGGTATTTATGTTTCAGACATTTTATTTAACTGTATCTAAAGCTACTAATTGCAATAGACACAAAATGCTGGAGTAACTCAGCGGGACAGGCAGCATCTCTGGAGTGAGGAAAGGGTGACGTTTCGGGTCGAGACCCTTCCTCAGACTGATGTCAGGGGAGAGGACTCTTATCTATGTATCTCCATCTCCCGTGATCCTTATCTATGTATCTCCCTCTCTCCTGACATCAGTCTGAACAAGGGTCTCAACCTGAAATGTCACCCATTCCTTCTTGTCAGAGATGTTTCCTGTCCCGCTGAGTTACTCCAGCATTTTGTGTCTATCTTCGGTTTAAACCAGCATTTGCAGTTCCTTCCTACACTACTAATTGCAATGGTGGCTTTTAAACTCCGGTTTCCCGATCATTAATCCAAGTCTTCAGATTATTAGTCCCTTAACACAAGCATTCTACTACAAATCTCCTGTTACCATACTGACCACATTTAAGTCCAGAAAGGGATAATGACAAGAAATGACAGCCTGAGGAAGTACTTTGACCGGTCTTTTCTTTGGTCTCGGTGATCCCTAGAAAATTAGAGCTTCTGCCGAGATTATTTAGTATTCTTTTAAAATTATATATTTGAGCATTTATATGCGAGCAATTGAATAAATGGGCGCTGAGGTGTCAAATATTCAAGTAAGAGTTTCATTGTTCCGTTGTCGATGCATATGACAAGCAAGAACTCTTGACTCTCTCTTGATTCACGCTTATGTGAAAATTGCTCTCTAAAACATCTCAGCCAAGCTTTTTGATGCTAGCAAGAGCAGCTCTGCTCAGTGAGCAGAATAGGAGCCAAGTATTACAGCATTGTGTTTTATCCATCATTGTAATCAGGTTGAAACTGTGTTTTAAAACAGCTTACGTTTGGGGAAATCAATATATTCTGACTCTAGTGTCATGTACAATAAGTCAAATAGTTTCTTATTAATGAACAATCCTTTTAGCTGGTGTGGTTACTGATGGAGATTAAAATAAAACAGCACTGTAAAAGAAATGTCATCACTTTCTTGCTCAATCAGTACTAACCCTTTGCATCCATTTAATCTGGCCCACATATCGCCCTCTGCAGCATTCAATCTTCATTCCGCATCTCAGGTAGCTTCTGCCTTTCCTAGTTTCTTCAGCTAATATCCATAGTTTGTTCTGATGAGTAGCTTCTGTACACTCTGTGAGGCTCATGCCACTCAATTCGAAGGAATATCAACACAGGGTTACGCGTGCTACATTCCAATAGGTATCTGTCAGACAGCAGCAGAAGGAATCACTTGGACACCTCCTATTGTTGGAGATGATGTGAGGAGACTACTCATAAGGTCATAAATGATAGGAGTAGAATTAGGCCACTCGGCCCATCAAGTCTACTCCACCATTCAATCACGGCTGATCTATCTCTTCCTCCTAACCTCAGTTTCCCGCCTTCTCCCCATAACCTCTGACACCCGCACTAATCAAGAATCTATCTATCGCCCATAGATTGGCTGATTGCTTTAACCACATTAATTGCCAGAAGATCTATTTTATTTAAATGGAAAGATTCCAATCCTCCGACCACACTCCATTGGTACTCTGTAACGATATGATGTTTAAATTTAGAAAAAATTAGGAGTGACATTGTTGAACCCTTGGTTAAATTTGATAGAACTTGGGGAAGATTTATTCAACATTTTCAAACGACATAAACTGTCCCCTCTCCAACTTATAATAAAAAAATTTACTGGTATACGGTGGAACGGACTTGACGACAAACAGGGACTTAAATTGTTGAAACTCTTTGCCGCCCAAATTCTGTTTTTCTTTTTCTTTTCTTTTTCTTCTTTAGTTTAGCAGGGTTTTGTTTTTTGTTTTTTTCTTTTTTTTTTTCTTTTTCTCTTTTTGTTTTTATACATATAAGTTCTCTTTTAAACACTTACTTAACTATATTTACATAGAGACTGGGAGGTCTATATTCAATGTGTATGTTGACACTGGACTCATATTTAGGTTATACCTGCCATTAATGTAACCCTGATCCCTATGTATCAATATCACTGTTATGTTTATCATTGCTTTTTGGTTCTTTTGTTTTTGCTTTTGAAAAAACTAATAAAAAGATTTTAAAAGAAAGAAAGAATCTATCTATCTCTGCCTTAAAAATATCCACTGACCTGCCCACGACAGCTACCTGTGGCAATGAAAGTGGCCCCACTGGGACAGCAGTTAACCACCCTCTGACTAAAGACATTTCACCTAATCTCTTTCCTAAAATAAAGTCCTTTCATTCTGAGGCTATGACCTCTAGTCCTAGACTCTCCCAGTAGTGGAAACATCCTCTACACATCCACACTCACAGTCAAGCCTTACATCCAAATGGGATGAAAGCCAGCTCATAAGGGGAGAATGAGCCTTCCACTGCTCCCACGAGTATAGACTTTAGCTCTGTGTACAGAACACTACAGTTTCCTTGTGCAATTTGGTGAATAAACTGCTGTCGATGGCTCCTCATTGCTCCTCATTTAAAATGTTCCTTTCAAGGACCTCTCGATCAGCTTGTAATGGCTTTGGGCATCCTGGATTAATATTTTCCTGCATTTTTCTTTGGATATTAAGCGATACAGAATTAAGGGATTTGCAGTGAGCCGAGGTATAGATCAGTTCTGATCATGAACTGTGAGATAGGGTCAAGGAGCTGACTGCTGTTTTTAATCTGATTATCCCCATGTAATATATCGCCATAGATGCACAGTCTCTTACCTAGAGTAGGTGAATCAAGGACCAGACGACATAGGTTCAAGGTGAAGGGGAAAAGATTTAATAAGAATCTGAGGGTTAATTTTTTGCATGGTGGGTGCATGGAACAAGAGGTAGTTGTGGCAGGGACTATCCTGACGTTTAAGAAACAGTTAGACAGGTACATGAATAGGACAGGCTTGGAGGGATATGGACCAAATGTGGGCAGGTGGGACTAGGGTAGCTGGGACATTGATGGCCGGTGAGGGCAAGTTTGGTCGAAGGGTCTGTTTCCACGCTGTAAAACTCTATGAAACTATGACTCAAATGAAGTCTAATACAGTCTTCACTCGAATAATTGCTTATCTTTCTGCCCCTTGTACTTTCTTCCTGATGATTATCTTTCATTGCATTAAAATGCTAATCCACATGTTGTACATCGCTGGAGTTTACCCTTACTTAGTGTCCTAATCATTTGCTGTTTAGTCTTTAATGTTCACTGAAGGACATCCAGTATATTGCAAGACTGGGAATATTTACCTTTGAGCTTTGACCTGCTGCATTAAAAAGCAACCTGTCTTGTTCCCAACACTAGCTGCCAGCAATGATTAAATCTTTACTGCATGATATCGCGGGCAGCCAAACCAAGAGAATTTACTGCAAGGAAACCAGAGCACAGCAAGGTAGAAAGCCGCAATGGAGCCGAGGGACAATGTAATAGATAAGGACCACATGTTTAGTTTAGAGTTACAGCGCAGATATAGGCCTTTCAGCTCACCGAGTCCACGCTGAGCAGCGATCGCCGTACAATAGGGACAATTTACATACTTTACCAAAGCCAATGAACTTACAAACCTGTACGTCTTTGGAGTGTGGGAGGAAACTGGTGCATCTGGGCAAAACCCACGTGGTCATGGGGAGAACGTACAAAGTCCGTACAGACAGCATCCGTAGTCAGGATAGAACCCGGGTCTCTGGTGCTGTAAGGCAGCAACTCTACCGCTGCGCCGCCGTGCCGCCCTATGTCTTTAATATGTGTAGCCACCCTTCCACCGCACGCGTGTACACCCGTACACACCGAATCACAGGTGAAAGTTGGGCCATGCGCTACTTGTGCCCACAAGCCCTGAGTCATGGGCTCATCACTCTACAATATATTGCTGCACGAAACACTTGAGCATTGAAATGTCAAGATGTCAAGTGCCACCAGCTTTAACTGCTGTCCCAGTGGGGCCACTATAATTTGCATTCCCTCGCAAGTTAATTGCCGGGTTAGTTCCTTGTTTCATCAGGAATTAAGGACAAAAGTGGTAGTCTGCACGTGGTTAAAAACCGAAGATAGACGCAAAATGTTGGAGTAACTCAGCGGGTTAGACGGCATCTCTGGAGCGATGAGATTAGGAACAATTGACGTTTTGCATCGAGACCTTCTTCAGACTGAGAGTCAGGGGAAAGGGTAATGAGAAATATAGATGGTGATATAGAGAGAAATAGAACAAATGAATGACAGATATGCAAAAATATAACAATGATCAAGGAAACAATCCATTGTTAACAGTGGGATGAATGAAAACAAGTTTTACGGACAATGAAACTCACCAGGATGACAGTGGAACATACAATGACTAGAAGGGGAGAGGGACGGGAGAGAGGGGATGCAAGAGCTACTTGAAATTAGAGAAATCAAAACTCATACCGCTGGGTTGAAAGCTGCCCAAGCGAAATATGAAGTGCTGTTCCTTCAATTTGCGTTTGGCCTCACTCTGACGATGGAGGAGGCCCAGGACAGAAAGGTTAGTGCGGGAATGGGAAGGGGAGTTAAAGTGTTTGGCAACCGGGAGGTCAGCTTCAATTTCTTTTGTTGAGGCAGAGACCAGCATCTCATGCATGGATGAAGTTGTTACATATATGAATGATGATGGGTCTCTATGCAAACACATCGCAAGGTGAATTGTGCCCAGAGGTATCCTGATCAATGTTGCATTGAAGAGAATTTTAACTGGAAACAGGCTAAACAGCTTTTATGCACAATTTGTCCAGAAAAACAGGTGCAGGGGATTCCAGTGCCTGGTGTCATAATTTTAAATTCTTATTCTAATTAAATGTCCTGTCGTCCTTTCTAATAAAATGCTTTGAAAACACTATCAGAATGATCTCCAACTGTAACTTCCAGTCCATTTGACTGAAAATCAATGTTGACTAATTGCAGATGTTCATTTAAAAACCTTTCCATTATGTAACTGAAAAATAGCAGACAACACAGGTCACCCTAGACTGCACTGTCCTCTCTGCAAACAAGTGAACACAGTGAAAGATTAGCTTGCTTGTACATACATCAGTGAATGTCAGAAAACATAAGTGCTCGACTGAGTGGTAAATGTCACTAAATAATAATTATGAATGAATGCGGGGTTCACATGAAAAGCCAATAATGCGGATGTCCTTTCCAAGGTTATACTTTTTTTTCAGGAAGTTTTAATTGCAGTTGTAAACCATTCATCTAAATGCCATTTAACTGGGCCGGCCAGTTAACTAAACCAGCTAGACTTCTCAGCATGTCCTGTGTGTATAATTACTCCCTTTGTACTGTATATCTAATTTTGTGCTGAATGAATGTCATTTAATGCAGTCTGATAACTCCGGAGGTAATGGGCAATTAGTCTTATTAATTACCCATTTATCTTACCTGGAGTGTTTCTGAAATGTTTAGATATGGAGAGGTCGATCTTGAAGGAACTGGATCAGTGTCTGAAGGGGCACAATAGGAAGCCATGAAGAAAGCAAAGATTGGCCAGTGTTAACTGGGTAGCTATTAACAGCTGGGGCTCACTAACATTTCTTTAAAGATGCAGTTAGACAAGACATTGGTGAGGCCACATTTAGCGTATTGTGTTCACCCTGTTTCAGAAAAGATATTGGTAAACTGGAAAGTGTGCAGAGAAGATTTGTGAGGATGTTGCCAGGACTTGAGAGCCTGAGCTGTTTTTTTTAATTTATTTTTTTTAACTATTTCAAGCAACATCTTTATTTAAGATTTATCAATATAAATGGTACAAATGTACTGATGCTGCACCAAAAGGACTGTTACCCACTTAGTTCCTGCAGCTTACATCGTCAACTCCATAATAGCATTTACAATATCATTGTTGTTATTTTTCAATGCGCGGACAGCCTTAGCTCAGGACACGTTGGCTTGCGACATGACCAGCTCTATGTCCTTGACCTCTACACCGGTTTCATCAACCTCTTCCTCTTCGCTCTCCTCCTGTACAGTTGGTCTGTGTGTTTTCTTGGATATTGGCAACAGATTCTCCCTGTACCTTGAATTTCTCTGCAGCGGCAAGCTGTGCTTGCTGAGATAGATCCTCAATCTTAGCTTCACCAAAAACAATATAGGTATCGGATGCAGGACTCTTGTAGACATCTGGCTTTGTGATGACAAACAGTATGTTTTTCGATTTTCTTATCGTGACTCTCGTTACCCCAGTAACCTGACGGAGACCCAATTTTGACATTGCTTTTCGTGCCTTCTTTTCACTTCTGCTCTGTTTTGCTTTGCTAACTGGCTCTTCAACGATTTCGGCTGCAGCTGCAAGCTGGGCTTGCTGTGTTGCTGACTGCGTTGCATCCTGTTCTTCCAGTTCTGGTACCGACTCATCACTGTCCGATTCTGTCCCAGACCCTGTTTCAGCTTGCGGCTGCTGCATTTCTTGCTCTGTGGCAGGAACGGTTTATGTGGCTTCACCAGGCATTTTGCCTCAGTTACTCAAAACCCAAGATGGCTGGAAAGGAGCCTGAGCTGTTGGGAGAGGTTGTGCAGGCTAGAATTGTATTCCTTGGAGTGCAGCGGGGTGAACGGTGATCTTATAGTGGTGTACAAAATCATGAGAGGAATAGATCGGGCCTTTTGCCCAGAGTAGGGGAATCGAGAACCAGAGGACACATGTTTAAGGGAAGTGGGGAAAAGGAACATAAGGGGTAACGTTTTTGCACAAAGGGTGATGGGTGTATGGAACGAGCTGTCGTAGGAGGTAGTTGAGCTAAGAAACATTTAGACAGGTACATGGATAGGATAGAGACTGATTTCGGGAGCTCCAAGCCGCAGGAGCTTTGACCGCCCTGACGCGGGGGCTTCGATTGCCCCGACTGCCCCGACTGCAGGAGAATAAAGAGGAAAGAAGATTAGACTGTATTGCCTTCCATCACAGTGAGGAATGTGGTGAATCCGCTGTGGTGGATGTTTATGTTAACTTTGATGTAGATGTGTGTCTTGTTGCTTTTTTTTAATATGCTGTATGGTAATTTGAATATCACTGTACCATAATTGGCACACGTGACAATAAAAGACCTTTGATCTCACACAGACCATCTGCCATTGTTCCATCCAAAATATAAATGAATGTTCTCTGAACAAATGCATTGACAAAATCAGAGATGCCAAGTAGGTTATTTCTAGTCCCCACATGTAGTTGTGCATTACACTTAACCAGTGTTTCACCACTTGCACTCACCAAGTTTGCAGCTATGACCTGGTTGACCGAGAGATTGCAGGAAACTATATGACTTTCCACCATTTATCAATAAATAATGATGTATTCAAGAGAGTTAGATATATATGTCTTAGGGCTAATGGAGTAAAGGGGTATGGGGAGGAAGCAGGGACAGGGTTACTGATTTTGGATGATCAGCCATGATCATATTGAATGGTGGTGCTGGCTCGAAGCACCAAATGGCCTACAGCTACACCTATTTTCTATGTTCCTATGTTTCTCTAAGCCCACATCCCCGCACATTGTGCAGTTAACATGAATCTATTGTGGATGAGGAGAGGATGTCAAACTGGCTGGGATGTTTTGCAAATGTTACGCCCTGCAGAAGACAATTCAAATAAAATTATCCTCCCCTTCCTTAGCCCTCGAGCTGTCTCCTCCCATCCCACAGCCCTTGGGCTCCTCCTCCTCCTTATTCCTTCCTTCTCCCCGCCACCCCCTATCAGTCTGAAGAAGGGTTTCGGCCCGAAACGTTACCTATTTCCTTCGCTCCATAGATGCTGCTGCACCCGCTGAGTTTCTCCAGCATTTTTGTGTACCTTCAAATAAAATTAATTTGCTGTAAGTTGCTTTGGGACTTCCTGAGGTTGTGAAAGATGCAAGAAATTTGTAACCATGGGTAGGGAATGGGAAGAATGGCCAGGACTTGGGGTAAGGGTCAGAAGCTTAGCAGCTGGTGCTCAAGAGAGAGTTTTCCTTGGTCTTCCTCTTTACTTCCAGGTTTGTGGCGATGCCCTGGTGGCCACAATGTGCAGGTTCAACGTCAATAAGGCGGGAAAAATCCATAGTTGGAGTAACTCAGCGGGTGAGTGTAATGTTGGTGATCTTGAAGGTGACAAGTTAGGAAAAGATGTCTACTTCCAGAGAACAAGGACACACAGAGAATGCAGAAACTGTTCCACACCAGCAGCCACCACCAGAAAGCTTGGATTTTGTTTTCATGAATAAGCTTTCCGATACATTCCTGGCACAGTTTCATCCTTGTCAATATAACACCACCCTGATTTATACAAGGACACAAGTCTGAGTATCCCAATTAAAAAAGAGAAGCCTCTTGCTGCATGTTAATGACACCCTCCAGTACGATGTGCATAATATATGTGCGCCTATGTTAGGCTTCAGTAAGTCAAATAATTTATGACACGCAATTTGAACCTTCATATAAACTAAAACAGGAACAATCTTCTTCACGTGCCCTATTTGTCTTGTAAAGCAACATTTAAAAAAAATCATGGCTAACGTTTTAATGAAAGAATCCCTTTGGCATTATTTTAAAAGAATGGCACCGCTTATTTCTCCTTGTCTCAGTGGGAATGTTCCTGAAAGATCACGATGAATTTTAAATACTCATTTGAGGAAAGAAGGCAATTTTACAAATTGTAAAGAACATGACTGCTGTCCATTAAACGTCGTCCGACAGCACAGACTCTTCTTATACTGTGCACTTAATCAAATTATCTTCTGCCATCAAACAAATTGTTTTTGATCGCTGCCAAGCAAATGAAGGATTGCAGTCACCAATTAATTAGTTATCGGGCAGTAATCTAATTCAGAAGTGCAGCTGAGACTTGCCAACATGAATAGTTAACATTCAGCAGTTTACCTCGAGGGGAGCAGCCTTAAATTCACAGAGAGCTTCCTTCCTTCTAGATTTTAGAATTCAGTTTTGTTCTTTCACTGTTGCAATACGATACAATAGGATACGATACGATAGAATTTCATTTAATCCCAGGAGGGAAATTGATCTACCAACAGTCCTAAAAACAAAATAGTCAAAACACAAAATACATGAAACATGAAATCAAAGTGACGAGTGGAAAGGATTGGGGATGTACAAAGATTGAAGGGACTGTCCCAGAATGTTCATAATGGGTCCGTAGGAGTCCGTAGATATATCGTAAACCAGCCGTAGGTACTCGGGGCATCCTCCCGACTATTATTTTACTCGTGGACATTTTCTATCAGGCTGGAACAAACATCCCGACTTACCTGATGCCCCGAGTACCTACGGCTGGCCTAACGAGCCGCTACGATATATCTACAGACTCCCATGGCCTCCTACGGACCCGTTACGAACATTCTGCGAGTTTGAATCAAGGGGAAAACCCGGGAGAATTAATGAATAACTCTGGAGAATTTGTGAATTACCTCATAAAGTGGCATTTTGTGTCTATCTTCTATGACCATTGGGCAATCTAGGGGCATGAGAGCCGAGGGAGATCCCTTGAAATGTGGTCACTACTCACACAGCGAACATGGCTGTCAATTTGTGCAAAGCGAGCTCTCAGGAGTAGGGTCAAATAATCTGCGTTCTTTGGTGATATTGATGGAGGAGCCAATTGTCCAAGACCTTCGTCTCTTCAATCACTTCCGTTTTCCACTCCCTCATCTTTACTATATTTGAACCAGATGGAAGAAGGGTCTCGACCCGAAACGTCACCCAAGAAGAAAGCAAATGGCATGTTGGCCTTCATAACAAGAGGATTTGAGCATAGGAGCAGGGAGTTCCTACTGCAATTATACAGGGCCCTGGCGAGACCACACCTGGAGTATTGTATGCAGTTTTGGTCTTATAATTTGAAGAACGACATTCTTGCTATTGAGGGAGTGCAGCGTAGGTTTACCAGGTTAATTCCCGGATGGCGGGCCTGACATATGATGAAAGAATGGATCACTGGAATTTAGAAGGACGAGAGGGTATCTTATAGAAACATATAACATTCTTAAGGGATTGGACAGGCCAGATGCAGGAATAATGTTCCCGATGATGAGGGAGTCCAGAACCAGGGGTCACAGTTTAAGAATAAGGGGTTGGACATTTAGGACAGAGCTGAGGAAAAAAACCTTTTCACCCAGAGAGTTGTGAATCTGTGGAATTCTCTGCCACAGAAGGCAGTGGAGACCAATTCACTGGATGTATTCAAGAGAGAGTTAGTTAACGGAATCAAGGTATGCGGGAAGAAAGTGGCAACAGGGTGATCATTCTGGATGATCAGCCATGATCATATTGAATGGCGGTGCTGGCTCGAAGGGCCGAATGGCCTACTCCTGCGGACAGACGCAGTTTCCCAGCACATTGCCGGGTGGTTGAATGGGGAGTGGAAGCAGCCGATGTCGTTCCCAACCGCCGGCCCATGCATACTGAGTGCAATTACAGCAGCCTGATTGACTCTCTGCCTGTAATCAGCCAGCTCATTCCGAGACTTGAGTACCCCCGTGTCGAGCAGGCCCTTGGAAAAAGCTCATGCAGTGTCATCGTGAATTGCTGACCTGAAGCTGCATTAGATTAATGACAAAGTTCCTCGACGAACGCAATATACCAAAATGCTGCCACTAATCCATTTGCCTATTATCTTTATGCAGAGTAAAACTTATTTAGCTCTTTAGTGTTGGACCGTAAAAGGGCCCGGAAGTTAATCTATGTAGAAAAATATATGTAGCTTGGATTCTTAAATAATCATCTCCAATTTCAACCAGGACACTCAATAATATCTCATCTCTGTATCGCAAAGAGGAGAAATCGGCTGGGTGTTAGTAAGCCGATTCACACTGCAGTGAACTAGTAAGCATGGATTGGGCTCTGGGCCATTATTCTTAACAACCCAAATCATTTCCTCCTTTGATTACAAGTGAAGTGCTTTTAATAGCCTGTTCTCACAGCTATACCTAAGGGTTTTATATCAGTGCAGAGGAATGCAACAGCTAATTCTTTCTGATTCTCACCAGCCTCACCCCTCAAACAGAGCTGAGGTCAGTGTGAGATGTCGAGCTCTGGGTGGGAGCAAAGCCCATGGGCAATTGGTTAATTCAGCGCAAAGATCCCAAGTAACTTGTAACTTCCTGATCTTCGAGACAAGGTACCACAGATCCAAGAATGAGATTCAAGAGACTGATGCCCCTGTCCCACTTAGGAAACCTGAACGGAAACCTCTGGAGACTTTGCACCCCACCCAAGGTTCCCGGTGGTTCCCAGAGGTTTTTGTCAGTCTCCCTACCTGCTTCCACTACCTGCAACCTCCGGCAACCACCTGCAACCTCCAGGAACCGCACGGAAACCTTGGGTGGGGCGCAAAGTCTCCAAAGGTTTCCGTTCAGGTTTCCTAAGTGGGACAGGGGCATGAGGTGCTTGAATCTTGAGGGGAAAAAAAATACTGAACAAATTCAGCAGGCCAGGCAGCCTCTGTGGAAGGAAATGGGAAGATGGCCATTTGGGTCAGGATCCTTCTTTAGACTCTGGCTTTGTTAAATTCCAAAGGGAGGCACGGTGGTGCAGTGGTAGAGTTGCTGCCTTACAGCGCGAGAGACCCGGGTTCGATCCTGGACACAGGTGCTGTCGGTACAGGGGGTTGTATGTTCCACCTGTTCTACCGTGGGTTTTTCCCGGGTGCTCCAGTTTCCTCCTGCGCACCAAAGATATACAGGTTTGCAGCTCCGATAAAATTGTAAATTGTCCCTAGTGTGTGTAGGATAGGGTTAGTGTCAGGAGTCGCTGGTCGATGTGGCATAGGTGAGCCAAGGGACCTGTTTCCACGCTGTATCTCTAAACTAATCTAAACTCCAACCCAAACCGTCCATCTGTACATTTCCTGCCATAGATACTCCCTGACCCTCTGAGTTTCTCCAGCAGTTTTTTTTTACCACAGTTTCATGTTGTGATTACCTATGGAGCAATCAGGGAAAGTAAAGGAAATAAGAAACAAATATTGGACGTTAGTTCAGGTACATGAGGACGTAATTCTTCAGAGAGGTTCTGGATTCAAGTGCTACTCCAAAGTAACAGTAAGGCTGGGATTCCATTGTAGTACTGAGGGAGTGTTGCTATGTCAGAGGTGCTGATTTTCAGATGAGAGATTAAGCAGAAATTGTTTTCTAAATTGGATTTAAAAGATTCCACGATACTATCACAAGACATGCTGTTTTCCTCCAAGGATATTCTGGGAGAAATTCCAGGATGTGGGGTAAATAGCTACGTGGGAAGTCAGAGGAGACTAAGATAGGGGAGAGAACCTCCACAAGACCGCAGAAAATGTGGACCTCTTCCCTTTTGTCACTACACACACTAAGATGCAGGAAGATTGTTCCCGATGTTGGGGAAGTCCAGAACAAGGGGTCACAGTTTCAGGATAAGGGGGAAATCTTTTAGGATCGAGATGAGGAAAACATTTTTCACACAGAGAGTGGTGAATCTCTGGAATTCTCTGCCACAGAAGGTAGTTGAGGCCAGTTCATTGGCTATATTTAAGAGGGAGTTAGATGTGGCTAAAGGGATCAGGGGGTATGGAGAGAAGGCAGGTACAGGATACTGAGTTGGATGATCAGCCATGATCATATTGAATGGCGGTGCAGGCTCGAAGGGCCGAATGGCCTACTCCTGCACCTATTTTCTATGTTCTATGTTCTATGTCCTCAATGTTGGGACTCCCCGTGGTGAGCCCTGTCAACTGACATCAGTCAAGCGAATAGCAATAAACAGAGACAGCAGCAGTGCTGGAACTTGGCATCTGTAACGCCAGATTTTTATATCATTCAAGAGATTACTCCCTCCAGCCGCTAAATGGACTGCATGGTTAAGGGGAATGTCTTTATACGTATGCGAGCTCACCATCAGAGACCTTCAGGGCTTGTTCACAGATAAATCTTCCAAAACACAGTCTTTTGATTAATAAATTCTTTATTGTTGATGAAAAACAATAGGGCATCCAAACGTCTTCCGACTTGCTACTATAATCTTCGTCGAACTCCAGCTTATCGCTTTAAACGTTAGAAAACTCCTCGTGTCTCCGTTACACTTCACATGGTCAAAGGGTAAACCTTCTCCATGCTGGTCTGAAACTAAAATAAAAACTGCGCTAGAAACTTACTCGAAACACGTCCATAAATACGTCATAAATCCCACCCACAATATAACGGGCAGTCTAAAATTTAAAGACACATGCCATAATTAATGACACACAAAACAAGCCAAATGGCCACTACAGCGCCAACCCGAAGCATGCGCCCTTTTTAGGGCGGGCACCTACGGATGTCGAACCAGATGGCATCACCCTGCTGCAGACGTCTGCTGCCTCCAACGCAAGAAGAAGAAGACTACTCAATGAATGTAGTCATCAGTGATTAAATTCATAATCACGTTTCGTGCACCATCAAGATCTCAAACTTTGTACAAAGCTCAAGGGCAGCAGTGATCACTGACCTCCTCTACTTCTCTTCCTGGACTGCCTGCAGCAGATGCCTCATTAGTAATATCAACCCAGTCTCTCTAAAAACTTCCACTCCACAGGCATGCTAGGGGAATCGCAGTCAATACCCTCTTCTGGACCAGTGTCCCTGCTTCTAATCAGTGGGCCCTGATGTACCTCTCCCGAAATAGAGGTGGCCAGATATTGTGGCCAGATATCACTACACTGAGTTATTATACTTCAGATAGCCCTTGCTTTCTCTCTCCATCCCCTTCCCCTTCTCTGTCATCCCACTGGTCTTAGGCTCCGACAACATTCTATCTTTGTCCCACCTCCTCCCCTGACATCAGTCAGAACAAGGATTTCGACCCGAAACGCCGCCCACTCCTTCTCTCCAGTGATGCTGCCTCACCCGCTGAGTTACTCCAGCATTTTGTGTCTATCGTTGATTTAAACCGGCATCCGCAGTTATTTCTTACTACACTGAATGATGTTCTCAAAGCCATCCCGAATATTGTAAGAGCCCCACTGACCTGAACAAGTACATGGATAGGAAAGGCTTGGAGCGATTTGGGCCAGGCCCAGGCAAGTGAGACAAGCCCGGTTAGGCAACGTGGCTAGCATGGGCGAGTTGGGCCAAAGTACCTGTTTCCCTGCTGTATAGTTATATGACTCTGTGACTTGTGGATATCCCTGGCCCATGACTAAGGAGCATTCAGAACGGGGCATTCAGAACATCATCCAGTAGAAGACAACGGACATGGTTAGTAAGTTTGCAGGTGACACTAAAATGGGTGATGTCATTAACAATGAAGAAGGTTATGAAGAATCACAGACAGATCTTGATTAGTTGGGTAAGTGCATATTCCTGTTAAGGTGGCATCACAAGTGGACAGGGAAATGTAGAAGACTTTTGAGTCTGAAGAAGGGTCTCGACCCTAAATGTCACCTATTCCTTTTCTCCAGAGATTCTGTCTGACTCACTGAATTACTCCAGCATTTTGTCTCTATCTTCAGTATTTTCACAAGGTATTTTAAGGGGATAAGTAATCCCAAGTTAATATATGCATCCAGTAATCACAATGTGGTCTCCTACACACTGGAGAAATTAAAAGCTGATTGGCTGAGTGGAACATGTTGATTCGATCTGTGCTTCCAGCCCCTTGCCCACATTAATTCTCCATCCCACTCCCACTATGAATTGTCTTAATTTGACCTTCTACTGCTCAAACATAGAGCAAAAACCACAAGAAACAGCACCTCAACTTTGATCTAGACATGGTAGACAAAAGTGCTGGAGAACTCAGCGGGTGCAGCAGCATCTATGGAGCGAAGGAAATAGGCATCGTTTCGGGCCGAAACCCTTCTTCTAGACATACTGACCGCTCTGATTTTTGTGTCTATTTGAAGTCTTTCGGCATGCTGGCCTTCATTAGTAAGACCATTGAGCATTACATTTGAGATGTTATATTGCAATTATACAACATATTGGTGAGGCCGCACATGGAGTACTGTGTTCAGTTTTGGTTACCCTGCTCTAGAATAGATGACATTAAGTTGGAACGTGGCCAGATAAGGTACACAATGATGTTACCAGGATTTAAAGGTTAGCTATAGGGAACGATTGGGCAGTCTAGGACTTTATTCCATGGAGTATAGGAAAATCATGTTAATCTTTAGAGGGGTACATAATCATGGTTAGGGTGAATGTATAAAATCTTTTGCTCAATGTTGGTGTGTCAAAAAACTGGAGAACATAGGTTTAAGGTGAGAGGGGAAAGATTTAATAGGAAATGGAAGGGCAACTATGCACTCAGCACATGGTACACTTCTGGAATGAGCTGCTAGAGAAAGTGGATGAGACAAGTGCCCAGATAGGAAAGGCTTCGAAGGATAAGGGTCAAATGTTTGCGAATGGGACTAGCTTACATGGCTGAAGAAGGGTCTCTACCCGAAACGTCACCTATTCCTTTTCTCCAGACTTGCTGTCTGACCCACTGAGTTACTCCAGCATTTTCGGTTTAAACCAGCATCTGCAGTTCCTTCCTACACATCTTTTGCATCTTATTACTTTTTGCTTTTTTTCCTCTCATGAAATTAGTTAAAACAAAACAAATAAATATTTTTATCTACTGGTCCATGCAGTGACACTCTTCGACATTTGCTATCTATCTTAGCTTACATCGGCTATCTTGGTTGTCACAGATGTATCCAAAGTGCCTTTTCTACAAGCTGTATGATTCTATGTCTCTATGACAATCTTGACTTGTCTTGTCAGGAGCATACAGATCCCCAGTGGTCCACACATCTCACATTTTTCTCCTCAACGACCTGAAACGTCACCCATTCCTTCTCTCCATAGATGCTACTTGTCCCTGCTGAGTTACTCCAACATTTTGTGTCTATCTTCGGTTTAAACCAGCATCTGCAGTTCCTTCCTATACTTCAAGGATGTTTCTTTGGCTGCAAAGAATTATAGGGCATTTGTAACCAAACATAAAAAGCTCTAAAGTACATACAGTAAATGTAAGTTGGTGCTTCTGAAGTGAAACTACATCTGCTCTGGGGGAATGCCAGAAAAGGCTTTCTGTTTGGTTTAAAATAAAACGATAGGCAGTTGAATGCTCCCTTTCTACATTCTGGGCCAGACGAAGTCTGTATTAAGAACATGAAAGAATGTAACAACAACATCCCAAATATGTTTCCTACTGTGTCGTGGTGGAAGTGAAATACCATTGGAAAAAAGAATTAACTAATTCATATTTTATTACCACCAGGAGATGGAAGAGTTGGCGTTGCTGATCTAATGCAACTAGGAGTCTGATGGAATTCCTTCAGCCAGTGTTTTGCAGATCAGAAAGAAAAAAAATCAAACTCCAATGACCTTCATATTTGAAATACAATTAGTTGAGATTCCATTTACCTGAGGATTGCATATGCTGGAAATGCAAGCAAAAATAATGTTTCAGATCTGAGTTTGAGACATTACAATCACAAACGTTCAAAATCACAAAAAGAAACAATGAATCATTGATCATAAGCAATACACAAAGTGCTGGAGTAAATCATTGGGTCAGGTGACATCAGTGGAGGGAATGAATGGGGCGATGTTTCGTGTCAGCTCCCTTCTTCAGAACTCAACAAATTATGGATTAGACTTTATTTTAATAATTAACAACCTATGTTATCTCATTATCATTTTAAGATACATAAAACCCTTGGATTAACAGTATTGTAAGCAGTTTTTAGTTATAGTATAATGGAGGCACAGCCATTACCCACCAGATCTCCTCCTCCATCTGACTCCATTTACCATTCATCTGTCTCTTAATGGTTCCCATTACCATCTTTCCCACTTATCAGATTTCAACTGGCATTCCTTGGGTCCTCTTTGGTGACCCTCGGACTATCCTTGATTGGACTATGCTGGCTTTACCTTGCACTAAACGTTATTCCCTTATCATGTATCTGTACACTGTAATTGGATTGATTGTAATCATGTATTGTCCTTCCGTTGTCTCGTTGGCACGCCACCTCGGTACACGTGACAATAAACTAAACTGAACTGCTTATCATCCTCCAAGATGTCTCCATCTTCACGCTCCCTTCCTCTCCACGCTTCCCTCCAGCGTTTATTTTTCCTTGTCCACTTTCAGATAACTCCCAACTCCACGACTCCCCCACAACGACCTGATTCCCACCATCTTTCACCTTCCTCAGTCTACCTATCGCCTACCATCTATCACCCTGTCTCACCTCCCACCCTCTCCTTTTTACACCGGCTATCTCCCCTCTTCACTCTCAGTCCTCATACAGGGTGTGCAACTGAAATGTCAGCAATTCCTCTCTCCCACAACATACATTGCTCAACCCACTTGAGGTCCTCCACCAGCTTGTTTTGCTTTAGATATAATTTTTTTTTTCTATTGCAACACTTGAATGAAAATGATCCGAGCCATTTATTTGTAATGTATTTTTACCTTCTTCATTCAATACATGAATTATATTATTATTACCATGGAGGGAAATATAACTATTTTTCCAAGGTTTGTTGGCTATTTCCTTGTTGGTTATCTATGTTATATATATCATCGCTTCAACCAAGGAGATGGCGGGAGTAGAGCAACATGATCTCCATTGCCTGGGCAAGTGTTGCTCTGCAGATGAGCAATGAGCTGTCTTTTCATGTGGTATTATCCCTCTTCATAGAGTTGCTTGCTTATATTCAAGCAGTTGCTTGCTTATATTCAAAGATCGCATTTAGACCCCAGCTGAGATTTGGAGCTCACTGTGTGTGTCAAATCGAGGGGAACAGCCAATTCACTCTGCAAGCAATGATCACATTTACACATCAACATTCTCACAACAAACTGATGTTTGTTTATTTGATCTTTCCCGAGCTCATGCCTGTTCCATTCCGTTCTGAGAACACGTGACTCCTGCGTATTGGTTTTCTGTCAAATACCAGATTAGTACATTATCTCAGTTTACAAACCGGCGGCTAAATTGCCTGTTTTCGTCTAGAGCGTTCAGAAACCAAAAAACTACCTTTAAAATAAAACAGATGGGAATATTTCCACAGCCACTGTCAAAGGCCAGAACCGTGGCTGACCCAGAATAAGCACAGTAACCAGGTTACAATGGTGTTTATGCAGAACAAACAGAATCAATCTGAAAATCAGCAGCTTTATGCTTTCGGCAAGTTAAAGTGCACCATTCTGTAGATACTTTGTCATCAAAACACATAAGTACAGATGAGAAGTTTGCAACATTTTACTTTGAGGACCGTGCATGGACAGATCATTAATTTACATTAATTTACATTTTCATTTCATCCACTCCAGATAAATTGTTGGTTTCTTTCTATCGGTCACCATTGGAGACCGTGGTGTTGGCATGCTTTTACAATATTTTTTTATTTTTTTATTTGCTTTTAATGTTCCTTCGTGTGTTTTGTGTGGGGGCTGGTGTGGGGGGGTGAGGGGGAAACCGT